>NC_092239.1:45284565-45294565 GCF_036320965.1 Panulirus ornatus | reverse complement strand
ATAGGGGAGACAGAATACTTCCCACGCATTTCTCAAGTGTCGTAGAAGGCGACTAAAGGGTACGGGAGCGGGGGGCTAGAAACCCTCCCCTCCTTGTATTTTAAAATTTCTAAAAGGGGAAACAGAAGAAGGAGTCACACGGAGAGTGCTCATCCTCCTCGAAGGCTTAGATTGGGGTGTCTAAATGTGTGTGGATGTAACCAAGATGAGGAAAAGGCAGAGATAGGTAGTATGTTTGAAGAAAGGAACCTGGATGTTTTGGCTCTGAGTGAAACGAAGCTCAAGGGTAAAAGGAAAGAGTGGTTTAGGAAGGTCTTGGGAGTAAAGTCAGGGGTTAGTGAGAGGACAAGAGCAAGGGAAGGAGTACCACTACTCCTGAAACAGGAGTTGTGGGAGTATGTGATAGAGTGTAAGAAAGTAAATTCTAGATTGATATGGATAGAACTGAAAGTTGATGGAGAGAGATGGGTAATCACTGGTGCATATGCACATGGGCATGAGGAGAAAGATCATGAGAGGCAAGTGTTTTGGGAGCAGCTGAATGAGTGTGTTACTGGTTTTGATGTACAAGACCGGGTTATAGTGATGGGTTATTTGAATGCAAAGATGAGTAATGTGGCAGTTGAGGGAATAATTGGTATACATGGGGTGTTCAATGTTGTAAATGGAAAGGTGAAGAGCTTGTAGATTTATGTGCTGAAAAAGGACTGGTGATTGGGAATACCTGGTTTAAAAGGCGATATATACATAAGTATACGTATGTAAGTAGAAGAGATAGCCAGAGAGCGTTATTGGATTACGTGTTAATTGACAGGCGCGAGAAAGAGAGACTTTTGGCTGTTAATGTTCTGAGAGGTGCAACTGGAGGGATGTCTGATCATTATCTTGTGGAGGCGAAGGCGAAGATTTGTAGGGGTTTTCAGAAAAGAAGAGAGAAGGTTTGGGTGACGAGAGTGGTGAGAGTAAGTGAGCTTGGTTAGGAGAATTGTGCGAGGAAGAACCAGGAGAGACTGAGTACGAAATGGAAAAAGGTGAGAACAAAGGAGGTAAGGGGAGTGGGGGAGGAATGGGATGTATTTAGGGTAACAGTGATGGCTTGCGCAAAAGATGTTTGTGGCATGAGAAGCGTAGGAGGTGGGTTGATTAGAAAGGGTAGTGAGTGGTGGGATGAAAAAGTAAAATTATTAGTGAAAGAGAAGAGAGAGGCATTTGGACGATTTTTGCAGGGAAAAAATGCAAATGAGTGGGAGATGTATAAAAGAAAGAGGCAGGAGGTCAAGAGAAAGGTGCAACTGGTGAAAAAGAGGGCAAATGAGAGTTGGGGTGAGAGAGTATTATTGAATTATAGGGAGAATCAAAATATGTTTTGGAAGAAGGTAAATAAAGTGCGTAAGACAAGGGAGCCAATGGGAACTTCAGTGAAGGGCGCTAATGGGGAGGTGATAACAAGTAATGGTGATGTGAGAAGGAGATGGAGTGAGTATTTTGAAGGTTTGTTGAATGCGTTTGTTGATAGAGTGGTAGATATTGGGTGTTTTGGTCGAGGTGGTGTGCAAAGTGAGAGATTTAGGGAAAATGATTTGGTAAGCAGAGAAGAGGTAGTAAAAGCTTTGCGGAAGATGAAAGTGGGCAAGGTAGTAGGTTTGGATGGCATTGCAGTGGGTTTTATTATTAAAGGGGGTGACTGTATTGTTGACTGGTTGGTGAGGTTATTCACTGCATGTATGATTCATGGAGAGGTGCCTGAGGATTGGCGGAATGCTTGCATAGTGCCATTGTACAAAGGCAAAGGGGGTAAGAGTGAGTGCTCAAATTACAGAGGTATATGTTTGTTGAGTATTCCGGGTAAAATGTATGGGAGGGTATTGATTGAGAGGGTGAAGGCATGTACAGAGCATCAGATTGGGGAAGAGCAGTGTGGTTTCAGAAGTGGTAGAGGATGTGTGGATCAGGTGTTTGCTTTGAAGAATGTATATGAGAAATACTTAGAAAAGCAAATGGATTTGTATGTAGCATTTATGGATTTGGAGAAGGCATATGATATAGTTGACAGAGTCGCTCTGTGGAAGTTATTAAGAATATATGGTGTGGGAGCGAAGTTGTTACAAGCAGTGAAAAGTTTTTATCGAGGATATAAGGCATGTGTACGTGTAGGAAGAGAGGAAAGTGACTGGTTCTCAGTGAATGTAGATTTGCGGTAGGGGTGTGTGATGTCTACTTGGTTGTTTAATTTGTTTATGGATGGGGTTTTTAGGGAGGTGAATGGAAGAGTTTTGGGAAGAGGGGCAAGTATGCAATCTGTTGTGGATGAGAGAGCTTGGGAAGTGAGTCAGATGTTGTTCGCTGATGGTAAAGCGGTGCTGGCTGATTCATGTGAGAAACTGCCTAAGCTGGTGACTGATTTTGGTAAACTATATGAAAGAAGCAAGTTAAGAGTAAATATGAATAAGAGCAAGGTTATTAGGTACAGTAGGGTTGAGGGTCAACTCAATTGGTAGGTAAGTTTCCATGGAGAAAAACTGGAGGAAGTAAAGTATTTTAGATGTCTGGGAGCGGATCTTCCAGCGGATGGAACCATTGAAGCGGAAGTGAATCATAGGGTGGGGTAGGGGGCGAAAATTCTGGGAGCCTTGAAGAATGTTTGGAAGTCGAGAACATTATCTCGGAAAGCAAAAATGGGTATGTTTGAAGGAATAATGGTCCCATCGATATTGTATGTTTGCGAGGCGTGGGCTATAGATAGAGTTGTGCGTAGGAGGGTGGATGTGCTGGAAATGAGATGTTTGAGGACAATATGTGGTGTGAATGGTTTGATCGAGAAAGTAATGTAAGTGTAAGAGAGATGTGTGGAATTAAAAAGAGTGTGCTTGAGAGAGCAGAAGAGGGTGTTTTGAAATGGTTTTTTCACATGGAGAGAATGAGTGAGGAAAGATTGACGAAGAGGATATATATGTCCGAGTTGGAGAGAACGAGGAGAAGTGGGAGACCAAATTGGAGGTTGTAATATGGAGTAAAAATGATTTTGAGTGATCGGGGCCTGAACATGCATTAGGGTGAAACGCGTGCAAGGAATAGAGTGAATTGGAACGATGTGGTATACCGGCGTCGACGTGCTGTCAATGGATTGGACCAAGGCATTTAAAGCGTCAGGGGTAAACCATGGAAAGTTCTGTGGGGCCTGGATGTGGAAAGGGAGCTGTGGTTTCGTTGCATTATTACGTGACAGCTAGAGAGTGAGTGTGAACGAATGGGGCCTTTGTTGTCTTTTCCTAGCGCTACCTCGCACACATGAGGGGGGAGGGGGTTGTTATTAGATGTTTGGCAAGTTGGCGATAGGAATAAATAAAGGCAGACAGTATGAATTATGTACATGTGCATATATGTATATGTCTGTGTGTGTATATAAAGGTGTACATTGAGATGTATAGGTATGTATATTTGCGTGTGTGCACGTGTATGCATATACATGTGTATGGGGGTGTGTTAGGCCATTCTATCGTCTGTTTCCTTTCGCTACCTCGCTAACGCGGGAGACAGCGACAAATCAAAGTAAATAAATAAATATATATATTTATATATTTTGTATTATTTATTCATTTTGCTTTGTCGCTGTCTCCCGCGTTTGCGAGGTAGCGCAAGGGAACAGACGAAAGAATACTTCCCACGCATTCCTCACGTGTCGTAGAATGCGAGTAACGGGAACAGGAGCGGGGAGCTAGAAACCCTCCACTCATATTCTAACTTTCTGTCCTGTGAAAGAGGTCTCACGCAAGGAGTGCTCTTCCTCCTCGAATGCTCAGATTGGGGTGTCTAAATGTGTGTGAATGTAACCAAGATCACATAGAAGGAAAGATAGTTAGTATGTTTGAGGAAAGGAACCTTGATTTTTGCCAATAAGTGAAACGAAGCTCAAGGGTAAAGGGGAAGAGCGGTATGGGAATGTCTTGAGAGTAAATTCAGAGGTTAGTGAGAGGACAAGAGCAAGGGAAGGAGTAGCACTACTCCTGAAACAGGAGGGCTGGGAGTATGTGATAGAGTGTAAAAAAGTAAACTCTAGATTGATATGGGTAAAATGAAAGTAAATGGAGAGAGATAGGTGATTATTGGTGCTTATGCACCTGGACATGAAAAGAAAGATCATGAGAGGCAGGTGTTTTGGGACCGGCTGAGTATGTTAGTAGTTTTGATGCATGAGACCGGGTTATAGTAATGGGTGATTTGAATGCAAAGGTGAGTAATGTGGCCGTTGATGGAATAATTGGTGTCGATGGGATGTTCAGTTTTGTAAATGGAAATGGTGAAAAGTTTGAAGATTTATGTGCTGAAAAAGGACTGGTGATTGGGAATAATGGTTTTCACATAGAAATATACATAAATATACGTATGTAAGTAGGAGAGATGGCCAGAGAGCGTTATTGGATTACGAGTTAAATGATAGGCGCGCAAAAGAAAGACTTTTGGATGTTCATGTGCTGAGAGGTGCAACTGGAGGTATGTCTGATCATTATCTTGTAGAGGCGAAGGTGAAGATTTGTAGAGGTTTTCAGAAAAGGAGAGAGAATGTCGGGGTGAATAGAGTGGTGAGAGTAAATGAGCATGGGAAGGAGACTTGTGTGAGAAAGTACCGGGAGAGACTGAGTATAGAATGGAAAAAGGTGTATATATATATATATATATATATTGTTGAGTATTCCTGGTAAATTATATGGGAGGGTATTGATTGAGAGGGTGAAGGCATGTACAGAGCATCAGATTGGGGAAGAGCAGTGTGGTTTCAGAAGTGGTAGAGGATGTGTGGATCAGGTGTTTGCTTTGAAGAATGTATGTGAGAAATACTTAGAAAAGCAAATGGATTTGTATGAAGCATTTATGGATCTGGAGAAGGCATATGATAGAGTTGATAGAGATGCTCTGTGGAAGGTATTAAGAATATATGGTGTGGGAGGAAAGTTGTTAGAAGCAGTGAAAAGTTTTTATCGAGGATGTAAGGCATGTGCACGTGTAGGAAGAGAGGAAAGTGATTGGTTCTCAGTGAATGTAGGTTTGCGGAAAGGGTGTGTGATGTCTCCATGGTTGTTTAATTTGTTTATGGATGAGGTTGTTAGGGAGGTAAATGCAAGAGTTTTGGAAAGAGGGGCAAGTATGGAGTCTGTTGGGGATGAGAGAGCTTGGGAAGTGAGTCAGTTGTTGTTCGCTGATGATACAGCGCTGGTGGCTGATTCATGTGAGAAACTGCAGAAGCTGGTGACTGAGTTTGGTAAAGTGTGTGGAAGAAGAAAGTTAAGAGTAAATGTGAATAAGAGCAAGGTTATTAGGTACAGTAGGGTAGAGGGTCAAGTCAATTGGGAGGTGAGTTTGAATGGAGAAAAACTGGAGGAAGTGAAGTGTTTTAGATATCTGGGAGTGGATCTGGCAGCGGATGGAACCATGGAAGCGGAAGTGGATCATAGGGTGGGGGAGGGGGCGAAAATTCTGGGGGCCTTGAAGAATGTGTTTAAGTCGAGAACATTATCTCGGAAAGCAAAAATGGGTATGTTTGAAGGAATAGTGGTTCCAACAATGCTGTATGGTTGCGAGGCGTGGGCTATGGATAGAGTTGTGCGCAGGAGGATGGATGTGCTGGAAATGAGATGTTTGAGGACAATGTGTGGTGTGAGGTGGTTTGATCGAGTGAGTAACGTAAGGGTAAGAGAGATGTGTGGAAATAAAAAGAGCGTGGTTGAGAGAGCAGAAGAGGGTGTTTTGAAGTGGTTTGGGCACATGGAGAGGATGAGTGAGGAAAGATTGACCAAGAGGATATATGTGTCGGAGGTGGAGGGAACAAGGAGAAGAGGGAGACCAAATTGGAGGTGGAAAGATGGAGTGAAAAAGATTTTGAGTGATCGGGGCCTGAACATGCAGGAGGGTGAAAGGAAGGCAAGGAATAGAGTGAATTGGAGCGATGTGGTATACCGGGGTTGACGTGCTGTCAGTGGATTGAATCAAGGCATGTGAAGCGTCTGGGGTAAGTCATGGAAAGCTGTGTAGGTATGTATATTTGCGTGTGTGGACGTATGTATATACATGTGTATGGGGGGTGTTGGGCCATTTCTTTCGTCTGTTTCCTTGCGCTACCTCGCAAACACGGGAGACAGCGACAAAGTATAATAAAAAAAAAAAAATACATATATATATATATATATATATATATATATATATATATATATATATATATATATATATATATATATATATATCTTTTTTTTCTTTCAAACTATTCGCCATTTCCCGCATTAGCGAGGTAGCGTTAAGAACAGAGGACTGGGCCTTTGAGGGAATATCCTCACCTGGCCCCCTTCTCTGTTCCTTCTTTTGGAAAATTTAAAAAAAAAAATATATATATATATATATATATATATTAAAAAACCTTTAATGTATGTATGACATGGTGAGGTGCCTGAGGATTGCCGGAATGCGTGCATACTGCCATTGTACAAAGGCAAAGGTGATAAGAGTGAGTGCTCAAATTACAGAGATATAAGTTTGTTGAGAATTCCTGGTAAATTATATGGGAGGGTATTGATTGAGAGGGAGAAGGCATGTACAGAGCATCAGATTGGGGAAGAGCAGTGTGGTTTCAGAAGTGGTAGAGGATGTGTGGATCAGGTGTTTGCTTTGAAGAATGTATGTGAGAAATACTTAGAAAAGCAAATGGATTTGTATGTAGCATTTATGGATCTGGAGAAGGCATATGATGGAGTTGAAAGAGATGCTCTGTGGAAGGTATTAAGAATATATGGTGTGGGAGGTAAGTTGTTAGAAGCAGTGAAAAGTTTGTATCGAGGATGTAAGGCATGTGTACATGTAGGAAGAGAGGAAAGTGATTGGTTCTCAGTGAATGTAGGTTTGCGGCAGGGGTGTGTGATGTCTCCATGGTTGTTTAATTTGTTTATGGATGGGGTTGTTAGGGAGGTGAATGGAAGAGTTTTGGAAAGAGGGGCAAGTATGAAGTTTGTTGTGGATGAGAGAACTTGGGAAGTGAGTCAGTTGATGTTCGCTGATGATACAGCGCTGGTGGCTGATTTATGTGAGAAACTGCAGAAGCTGGTGAATGAGTTTGGTAAAGTGTGTGAAAGAAGAAAGTTAAGAGTGAATGTGAATAAGAGCAAGGTTATTAGGTACAGTAGGGTTGAGGGTTAAGTCAATTGGGAGGTAAGTTTGAATGG
Organism: Panulirus ornatus; assembly: GCF_036320965.1. Lineage (NCBI taxonomy): Eukaryota > Metazoa > Arthropoda > Malacostraca > Decapoda > Palinuridae > Panulirus > Panulirus ornatus. Next base: position 45,287,360 of record NC_092239.1, on the reverse strand, counting down.
AGAAAAACTGGAGGAAGTAAAGTGTTTTAGATATCTGGGAGTGGATTTGGCAGCGGATGGAACCATGGAAGCGGAAGTGAATCATAGGGTGGGGGAGAGGGCGAAAATCCTGGGAGCCTTGAAGAATGTGTGGGAGTCGAGAACATTATCTCGGAAAGCAAAAATGGGTATGTTTGAAGGAATAGTGGTTCCAACAATGTTGTATGGTTGCGAGGCGTGGGCTATGGATAGAGTTATGCGCAGGAGGGTGGATGTGCTGGAAATGAGATGTTTGAGGACAATATGTGGTGTAAGGTGGTTTAATCGAGTAAGTAATGTAAGGGTAAGAGAGATGTGTGGAAATAAAAAGAGTGTGGTTGAGAGATCAGAAGAGGGTGTTTTGAAATGGTTTGGTCACATGGTGAGAATGAGTGAGGAAAGATTGACCAAGAGGATATATGTCAGAGGTGGAGGGAACGAGGAGAAGTGGGAGACCAAATTGGAGGTGGAAAGATGGAGTGAAAAAGATTTTGAGTGAACGGGGCCTGAACATGCAGGAGGGTGAAAGGCGTGCAAGGAATATAGTGAATTGGAGCCATGTGGTATACCGGGGTCGACGTGCTGTCAATGGATTGAACCAAGGCATGTGAAGCGTCTGGGTAAACAATGGAAAGTTGTGTGGGGCATGGATGTGGAAAGGGAGCTGTGGCTTCGGTGCAGTATTACATGACAGCTAGAGACTGAGTGTGAACGAATGGGGCCTTTGGTGTCTTTTCCTAGCGGTACCTCGCACACATGAGGGGGTAGGGGGTTGTTATTCCATGTGTGGCGAGTTGGCGATGGGAACAAATAAAGGCAGACAATATGAATTATGTACATTTGTATTTATGTATATGTGTGTGTGTGTATATATATGTGTACATAGAGATGTATAGGTATATATATTTGCGTGTGTGGACGTGTATGTATATACATGTGTATGTGGGTGGGTTGGGCCATTCTTTCGTCTGTTTCCTTGCGCTACCTCGCTAACGCGGGAGACAGCTACAAAGCAAAATAAATAAATAATATATATATATATATATATATATATATATATATATATATATATATATATATATATATATATATATATATATATATTGGAAAGGATCACAATTTTGCGTGGGATCAATATTTTTCTATGAATCCACGAGGAAAATGAAACACGATAAGTTCCCAAATGCACTTTCGCGTAATAATCACATCATCAGGGGAGACATAAAGGAGGAATATAAGTCAGTTGATATCCATCAAAGAGACGAAGCTAGGACGCTATTTGGTAAACATGTGATTATCCAAAACATACAACGAGCTTTCATAAACTTATCATCTTACAAATTTCACAACAATAAAGTTATCTAATTTGTATAGACCATTAGTAATATTAAGATCATAATTCTTAGTGTATTTGATGATAGAAGATTCAATGATATTTCTCTTGGTAATAGAGTTAGAGTTAATGTCTGAGACGGCAGTAATCCAGTCAGTACAATGAACATAGTTTTAAACGTGATTGAATAAGGCATTTGATTCTTGTCCCGTTCTTATACTATATTCATGTTCCTTAAGTCTAACAGAAAGATCCTTACCAGTCTGACCAACATAAAATTTATCACAACAACCTCATGGCACTTTATAGATGCATTCAAGAGTATTATCTGGTTAATTCCTGATTAGAATATTCTTTATAGTATCATTGTTGCTGGGGGCAACATTTACATTAAAGGATTTAAGCAACATGGGAAGTAAAGTTAAACTATTATTAAAAGGGGGAGTTAAAAGATTTTTGTTTTCAATTGGAAGTTTGGGCTCAACTATATAAAATGATTTCTTTGCTAACTTAAGGGATCTATCAATGAAAGATCTAGGGTACTTTAACTTAGATCCAATAGAATACATCTTCTCAAACTCATCATGAATTAACTCTGGATTGCAAATACGTAATTCCTAAGGAACATAGATTGAAATGATGATAATTTAACTGTGTCATGTTGAGATGAGTAATAATGGATATATGAGCATACATTGGTGGGTTTTCTGTATATGCTAAAGCTAGACTTGTTTCCTTGTCTATGGATCATGCAATCTAAAAATGGTAACATACCATTACTTTAATTTTCTACAGTAAATTTGATGGAAGGTACTAAATTGTTGAGTAAGGGAGAAATATTTGTAAATTTTCATTTGTTGGCCAAACACAAAGAACATCATCTACATACCTAAACCAAATTGCATTAGAAGGCAAGATATCCTCTAGTAATTTTGTTTTATTAAAATTCCATGTAAAGATTACTTAGTAAAGGTGAAAGAGGTTTATCCATTGCCATACCAAATTTTTGAGCATGATAATCTCCATTGAATTGAAATACAGTCTTTTATACACAGTTTTATCAGTTCAAAGAAAACAGACTTTGAAACAGGTAAATGAATATCATCCAAGACATCAAATAAATGTTCTAAAAGGTCTTCAACTGGAACTTTAGTAAAAAGTGAAGAAACATCTAAGCTAACTAATTTGAAATCAAAATTAACATTGATATTATTTTGCTTGTTGACTAAATCTCCTTTGTTCATGATATTAGAATTTGATACCCTACCCACTAAAGGGCTTAACAAAGAAACTAACCATTTTAACAATCTATATGTAATCGAGCCTACTGAACTCACTATAGGTCTTGCTGGAAAACTCTGTTTATTTGTTTTGATAAGTCCATACATATATGGCAATGAAGGGGACAAAGATGACAAACTTTTGATAAGAGAACTATTGTCTT
>NC_092239.1:45154251-45284465 GCF_036320965.1 Panulirus ornatus | reverse complement strand
ACTGTTTCTGTTCACATTTATCACAGCTTTCTTCTTTCTCACACTTTACCAAAAATCGTAATAAGTTCTGCAGTTTCTCACATATATCAGCCACAAGCGCTTTATCATCACGTGAACAAAACTGACTCACTTCCCAAGCATCTCTCATCCACGACAGACTTACATACTTGCCCCTCTTTCCAAATTCTTGCATTCACCTCCGTAACAACAACCATCCATAAAAAATTAAACAAACAGGGAGACATCACACACCCCTGCTGCAAACCAACATTCACTGAGAATCAATCAATTTCCTCTCTTCCTACACGTACACATGCCTTACCTCCTCGATAAAAACTTATCACTGCTTCTAACAGCATGTCTCCCACTCCATATATTCTTAGTACCTTCCACAGAACATCTATATTAACTCTATCATATTCCTTCTCCAGTTCCATAAATGCTACATACAAATCCATTTGCTTTTCTAAGTATTTCTCACGTACATTCTTCAAAGCAAACACATGATCCACACATCCTCTACCACTTCTGAAACCACACTGCTCTTCACCAATCTGATGCTCTGTACATCCCTTCACCCTCTCAATCAATAACCTCCCATATAATTTCCCTGGAATACTCAACAAACTTATAGCTTTGTACTCTGAGCACTAACTCTTATCCCCTTTGCCTTTGTATAATGGCACTATGCAAGCATTCCGCCAATCTTCAGGCACCTCACCATTAGTCATACATATATTAAATAACCTTACCAACCATCAACAACACAGTCACCCACTTATTTAATAAATTTCACTGCAATAGCATCCAAACTCGCTGCCTTGGCGGCTTTCATCTTCCACAAAGCTTTTACTACCTCTTCTCTGTTTACCAAATCATTTTCCTTAACCTACTCACTTTGCACACCACCTTGACCAAAACACCCTATATCTGCCACTCTATCATCAAACACATTCAACAAACCTTCAAAATACTAACTCCATCTCCTTCTCACATCACCACTACTTGTTATCACCTCCCCATTATCCTACTTTACTGGTGTTCCCATTTATTTTTATTGTCTTACACACTTTATTTACCTCCTTCCAATACATCTTTTTATTCTTCCTAAGATTTAATGATACTCTCTCACAGCAACTCTCATTTGCCCTCTTTTCACCTCTTGCACCTTTCTCTTGACCTCTTGCCTCTTTCTTTTATACATCTCTCACTCATTTGCATTGTTTCCTTGCAAAAATTGTTTCCTTCACTAATAATCTTACTTCTCCATCCCACCACTCACTACCGTTTTTAATCTGCCTACCTCCCATGCTTCTCATGCCATACGCATCCTTTGCGCAAGACATCACTACTTCCCTAAATGCATTCCATTCTTCCCCCACTCCCCTTACGTCCTTTGTTCTCTCCTTTTTCCATTCTGTACTCAGTCTCTCCGTGTACTTCCTCACACAAGTTCCCTTCCCAACCACAATTACTCTCACCACTCTCTTCACTACAACATTCTCTACAAACCTCTACAAATCTTCACCTTCACCTCCACAAGATAATGACCAGACATCCCTCCAGTTGCACCTCTCAGCACATTAACATCCAAAAGTCTCTCTTTCACGCGCCTATCAATTAACATGTAATCCAATAACGCTCTCTGGCCATCTCTCCTACTTACATACGTATATTTATGTTTATCTCTCTTTTTAAACCAGGTATTCCCAATCACCAGTCCTTTTTCAGAGCACAAATCTACAAGGTATTCACTATTTCCATTAACAACTCTGAACACCCCATATACACCAATTATTCCCTCAACTGCCACATTGCTCACCTTTGCATGGAAATCACCCATCACTGTAACCCGGTCTCGTGCATTAAAACTACAAACATGAATACATATATTCATGCTTCCCTTCATCCATTCCTGGCGCTACCCCACCCCACAGGAAGCAGCATCAACACCCCTCTGCTTGAGATACCGCCAGGAAAACATTCACATATATATACATGTACACATGTACATATTCATACTTGCCTACCTTCAATTATCCTGGTGCCACCCCGACCCACAGAAAACAGCATAGCTATCCCCTGCTTCAGCGAGGTAGCATCAGGTAAACAGGCAGAAAGGCCACATTCGTTCACACTCAGTCTCTAGCTGTCACGTGTAATGCACTGAAACCACAGCTCCCTATCCACTTCCATTCCCCACAGACCTTTCCTTGGTTTACACTGGACGTTTCACATGCTCTGGTTAGGGATATATTGTAGTCATTACAATGATCTTTATCAAACAAGGTATTTGATTTTCATCCTGTTTTCACACTATATCTAAGTTGCTTAAGTCTAACAGAAACATCCTTATCATTCTGCCCAACATAAAACTTATCACAATTTTTACATGTTGCTCTATAAACGCACCCTGTAGAAGTTTCTAGTGAGTTGCTGATTAAGATATTCTTTATATTATTGTTGTTTGTTAAAGGTAACATTTACATTAAAGGATTGAAGCAACATGGGAAGCAAAGTAAAATCATTACTAAAAGAGAGAATTAGAAGGGTCTTGGTGTCAAGGGGAGGTTTGGGTTTAACTCAACAAAATGATTTCTTTGCCAACTTAGGAGATGTATCAATTAAAGATCTAAGATACTTTAGCTTGGATCCAATAGAATATATCTTCTGAAACTCACCACCAAGAAATTCTGGACTTACATAATGCCTTAAGGAACATAGATTGGAATGATGAAAATTTAACTCTGTCATGTTGAGCTGAGTAATAATGGGTATATGAGCAGGTTTTCTGTATATACTAAATATAGATATGTTTCCATCCCTACAAATCAAGCAATTCTTACAACAAAGTTGATCGAAGGTACTAGATTTAACGTTAAGCAAAGTGAGATATGCTTGTAAAATTTCATACGTTTAGTCAGACAAAAAGAACATACAGAACGAAATTGCATCTGAGAATAAGATATCCTTAAGTAACTTTATTTCATAGAGTTCTATACAAAGATTACTTAATACAAGTGAAATTTCCAAACATAACATTTTCCATTGAATTGAAATACGAAGTCTTTTATGAAAATTTTTTATTAATTCAGTAAGAACAGACTTTGAAACAGGTAGATGAATATTGTCCAAGACTTCAGTTAGATATTCAATGAGGTCATTAACTGGAACTTCTGTGAATATAGACGAAAAATCAGAGCAAACCATTTTGAAAACAAAATCAACATTGATATCATTCAGCTTGTTAACTGAATCTACATTGTTTACTATATTAGAATTTTATATCTTACCCACTAATGGGCTTAAGGAGAGTGGGGGAGGAATGATATGTATTTAGGGAAGCAGTGATGGCTTGCGCAAGAGATGTTTGTAGCATGAGAAGCGTGGGAGGTGGGTTGAGTAGAAAGGGTAGCGAGTGGTGGGATGAAGAGGTGAGATTATTAGTGAAAGATAAGAGAGAGAAATTTGGACGAGTTTGCACGGGAAAAATGCAAATGAGTGGGAGAGGTATAAAGGAAAGAGGCAAGAGGTCAAGAGAAAGGTGCAAGTGGTGAAAATAGGGCAAATGAGAGTTGGGGTGAGAGAGTATCATTAAATTTTAGGGAAAATAAAAAGATGTTTTGGGAGGATTTAAATAAAGTGAGTAAGACAAGTGAGCAAATGGGAACTTCAGTGAAGGGGGTAATGGGGAGGTGATAACAAGTAGTGGTGATGTGAGGAGATGGAGTGAGTATTTTGAGGGTTTGTTGAATGTGTTTGATGATAGAGTGGCAGATATAGGGTGTTTTGGTCGAGGCGGTGTGTAAAGTGAGAGGGTTATGGAAAATGATTTGGTAAATAGAGAAGAGGTAGTAAAAGCTTTGCAGAAGATGAAAGCCGGCAAGGCAGCAGGTTTCGATGGTATTGCAGTGGAATTTATTAAAAAACGGGCTGACTGTATAGTTGACTGGTTAGTAAGGTTATCTAATGTATGTATGATACATGGTGAGGTGCCTGAGGATTGTCGGAATCCTTGCATAGTGCCATTGTACAAAGGGAAAGGGGATAGGAGTGAGTGCTCAAATTACAGAGTTATAGGTTTGTTGAGTATTCCTGGTAAATTATATGGGAAGGTATTGATTGAGAGGTTGAAGGCATGTACAGAGCATCAGATTGGGGAAGAGCAGTGTGGTTTCAGAAGTGGTAGAGGATGTGTAGATCAGGTGTTTCCTTTGAAGAATGTATGTGAGAAATACTTAGAAAAGCAAATGGATTTGTATATAGCATTTGAGGATCTGGAGAAGGCATATGACAAAGATGATAGAGATGCTCTGTGGAAGGTATTAAGAATATATTGTGCGGGAGGCAAGTTGTTAGAAGCAGTGAAAAGTTTTTATCGAGGATGTAAGGCATGTGTACTTGTACGAAGAGAGGAAAGTGATTGGTTCTCAGTGAATGTAGGTTTGCGGCAGAGGTTTTTGATGTCTCCATGGTTGTTTAATTTGTTTATGGATGGTGTTGTTAGGGAGGTGAATGCAAGAGTTTTGGAAAAAGGGGCAAGTATGAAGTCTGCTGTGGATGAGAGAGCTTGGGAAGTGAGTCAGTTCTTGTTCGCTGATGATACAGCGCTGGTGGCTGATTCATGTGAGAAACTGCAGAAGCTGGTGACTGAGTTTGGCAAAATGTGTGAATGACGAAAGTTAAGAGTAAATGTGAATAACAGCAAGGTTATTAGGTACAGTATGGTTGAGGGTTAAGTCAACTGGGAAATAAGTTTCAATGGAGAAAAACTGGAGGAAGTAAAGTGTTTTAGATATCTGGGAGTGGATCTGGTAACGGATGGAGCCGTGGAAGCGGAAGTGAATCATAAGGTGGGAGAGGGGGCGAAAATTCTGGGAGCTTGAAGAATGTTTGGAAGTCGAGAACATTATCTCCGAAAGCAAAAATGGGTATGTTTGAAGTAATAGTGGTTCCAACAATGTTGTATGGTTGCGAAGCGTTGGCTATGGATAGAGTTGTGCGCAGGAGGGTGGATGTGCTGGAAATGAGATGTTTGAGGACAATATGTGGTGTGAGGTGGTTTGATCGAGTAAGTAATGTAAAGGTAAGGGAGATGTTTCGAAATAAAGAGAGCATGGTTGAGAGAGCAGAAGAGGGTGTTTTGAAATGGTTTGGTCACATGGAGAGAATGAGTGAGGAAAGATTAACCAAGAGGATATATGTGCCAGAGGTGGAGGGAACGAGGAGAAGTGTGAGACCAAGTTGGAGGAGCAAAGATGTAGTGAAAAAGATTTTGAGTGATCGGGGCCTGAACATGCAGGAGAGTGAAAGGCGTGCAAGGAATAGAGTGAAATGGAACGATGTGGTATACCGGGGTCGAAGTGTTGTCAATGCATTTAACCAGGGCATGTGAAGAGTCTGGGGTAAACCATGGAAAGGTCTGTAGGGATTGGATATAGAAAGGGAGCTATGGTTTCGGTGCATTATTCATGACAGCTAGCGACTGAGTGTGACCGAATGGGGCCTTTGTTGTCTTATCCTAGCGCTACCTCGCACACATAAGGGAGGAGAGGGGTTGCTATTTCATGTGTGGCGAGGTGGCGATGGGAATGAATAAAGACAGACAGTATGAATTATGTACCAGTGTGTGTATATATATATATATATATATATATATATATATATATATATATATATATATATATAATATATATATATATATATATATATATATATATATATATATATATATATATATATATATATATATATATATATATATATATATATATATATATTTTTTTTCTTCTTTTTTTTAAACTATTCGCCATTTCCCGCATCAGCAAGGTAGCGTTAAGAACAGAGGACTGGGCCTCTGAGGGAACATCCTCACCTGGCCTCCTTCTCTGTTCCTTCTTTTGGAAAATTAAAAAAAAAACAAGAGGGGAGGATTTCCAGCCCCCCGCTCCCTCCCCTTTTAGTCACCTTCTACGACACGCAGGGAATACGTGGGAAGTATTCTTTCTCCCCAATCCCCAGGGATATATATATATATATATATATATATATATATATATATATATATATATATATATATATATATATATATATATATATATATATATATATATATATATATATATATATATATATATATATACATATATATACATACACAGACATATACATATATACACATGTACATATTCACGCATGCTGCCTTTATTCATTCCCGTCGCCACCCAGCCACACATAAAATGGCAACCCCCTTCCCTTGTGCATGTGCGAGGTAGCGCTAGGAACAGACAACGAAGGCCACATTCGTTTACACAGTCTCTAGCTGTTATGTATAATGCAACGAAACCACAGCTCCCTTTCCACATCCAGGCCCCACAAAACTTTCCATGGTTTACCCCAGACACTTCACATGCTCTGGTTCAATCCGTTGACAGCACATCGACCCCGGTATACCACATCATTCCAATTCCCTCTATTCCTTGCACACCTTTCACCCTCCTTTATGTTCAGGCCATGATCACTCAAAATCTTTTTCACCCCATCCTTCCACCTCCAATTTGGTCTCCCACTTCTCCTTGTTCCCTCCTAGGGTTATAAAATAAGATATTAATAAAAATTGTATATGATGAAATGACCCAACCTGTAACAAACAACTGCCCTCCAAGTCCAATTCTACATCTCATTTCACATGACATTCTAACTATTCGTATCACTGATGCCCGTTCCCTTTAGGAACTCCTTCAAGGGGTTGGCCACGGCAAAAGTCTTCATAACTGTTAAACTCTAGTGCTGCTTCTTAGCTTTAGTGCCTCACCCTTGACAGGCCATGGGTAGAGGGCAACTCTAGTGCAGTGTTTTTCGAGATTCCTACCTAAGATTCAACCAACTCCTTCTACCTAATGGGTCTACCTAATGTTTCAACCTAATACTTCAACCTTATGCTCCCAGTTAATGCTTTTACTTTCTACTTCTACCTAATGCCCCAGTCTAATATTTCTAACTAATGCTCCTGTCTAGTGTTTACACCATACATTCTATCTATTACTCCTACCATTTTGCCAAAAGGCAGGGAATGTGCACTCAACACAGGAAAATCTAATTACAAAGAATGAGGTGTGTGACAAGGAGATTGTAAGTTTGTGGACAGAATATATATATATATATATATATATATATATATATATATATATATATATATATATATATATATTTATTTATTTATTCATATATATATATATATATATATATATATATATATATATATATATATATATATATATATATATATATATATATATATATATATATATATATATATATATATATATATATATATATATATATATACATATATATATATATATATATATATATATATATATATATATATATATATATATATATATATATATATATATATATATATATATATATATATATGTATATATATATATATATATATATATATATATATATATATATATATATATATATATATATATATATATATATATATTTTTTTTTTTTTTTTTTTTTATACTTTGCCGCTGTCTCCCGCGTTTGCGAGGTACCGCAAGGAAACAGACGAAAGAAATGGCCCCCCCCCCCCCATACACATGTACATACACACGTCCACACACGCAAATATACATACCTACACAGCTTTCCATGGTTTACCCCAGACGCTTCACATGCCTTGATTCAATCCACTGACAGCACGTCAACCCCTGTATACCACATCGCTCCAATTCACTCTATTCCTTGCCCTCCTTTCACCCTCCTGCATGTTCAGGCCCCGATCACACAAAATCTTTTTCACTCCATCTTTCCACCTCCAATTTGGTCTCCCTCTTCTCCTCGTTCCCTCCACCTCCGACACATATATCCTCTTGGTCAATCTTTCCTCACTCATTCTCTCCATGTGCCCAAACCATTTCAAAACACCCTCTTCTGCTCTCTCAACCACGCTCTTTTTATTTCCACACATCTCTCTTACCCTTACGTTACTTACTCGATCAAACCACCTCACACCACACATTTTCCTCAAACATCTCATTTCCAGCACATCCATCCTCCTGCGCACATCTCTATCCATAGCCCACGCCTCGCAACCATACAACATTGTTGGAACCACTATTCCTTCAAACATACCCATTTTTGCTTTCCGAGATAATGTTCTCGACTTCCACACATTTTTCAAGGCTCCCAAAATTTTCGCCCCCTCCCCCACCCTATGATCCACTTCCGCTTCCATGGTTCCATCCGCTGACAGATCCACTCCCAGATATCTAAAATATATATATATATATATATATATATATATATATATATATATATATATATATATATATATATATATATATATATATATATATATATATATATATATATATATATATATATATATATATATATATATATATATATATATATATATATATATATATATATATATATATATATATATATATATATATATATATATATACATATATATATATATATATATATATATATATATATATATATATATATATATATATATATATATATATATATATATATATATATATATATATATATATATATATATATATAAGGCAGCAGGTTTGGATGGTATTGCAGTGGAATTTATTAAAAAAGGGGTTGACTGTTTTATTGACTGGTTGGTAAGGTTATTTAATGTATGTATGACTCATGGTGGGGTGCCTGAGGATTGACGGAATGCGTGCATAGTGCCATTGTACAAAGGCAAAGGGGATAAGAGTGAGTGCTCAAATTACAGAGGTATAAGTTTGTTGAGTATTCCTGGTAAATTATATGGGGGGGTATTGATTGAGAGGGTGAAGGCATGTACAGAGCATCAGATTGGGGAAGAGCAGTGTGGTTTCAAAAGTGGTAGAGAATGTGTGGATCAGGTGTTTGCTTTGAAGAATGTATGTGAGAAATACTTAGAAAAGCAAATGGATTTGTATGTAGCATTTATGAATCTGGAGAAGGCATATGATAGAGTTGATAGAGATGCTCTGTGAAAGGTATTAAGAATATATGGTGTGGGAGGCAAGTTGTTAGAAGCAGTGAAAAGTTTTTATCGAGGATGTAAGGCATGTGTACGTGTAGGAAGAGAGGAAAGTGATTGGTTCTCAGTGAATATAGGTTTGCGGCAGGGGTGTGTGATGTCTCTATGGTTGTTTAATTTGTTTATGGATGGGGTTGTTAGGGAAGTGAATGCAAGAGTTTTGGAAAGAGGGGCAAGTATGAAGTCTGTTGTGGATGAGAGAGCTTGGGAAGTGAGTCAGTTCTTGTTCGCTGATGATACAGCGCTGGTGGCTGATTCATGTGAGAAACTGCAGAAGCTGGTGACTGAGTTTGGCAAAATGTGTGAATGACGAAAGTTAAGAGTAAATGTGAATAACAGCAAGGTTATTAGGTACAGTATGGTTGAGGGTCAAGTCAACTGGGAAATAAGTTTCAATGGAGAAAAACTGGAGGAAGTAAAGTGTTTTAGATATCTGGGAGTGGATCTGGTAACGGATGGAGCCGTGGAAGCGGAAGTGAATCATAAGGTGGGGGAGGGGGCGAAAATTCTGGGAGCTTGAAGAATGTTTGGAAGTCGAGAACATTATCTCCGAAAGCAAAAATGGGTATGTTTGAAGTAATAGTGGTTCCAACAATGTTGTATGGTTGCGAAGCGTTGGCTATGGATAGAGTTGTGCGCAGGAGGGTGGATGTGCTGGAAATGAGATGTTTGAGGACAATATGTGGTGTGAGGTGGTTTGATCGAGTAAGTAATGTAAAGGTAAGGGAGATGTTTCGAAACAAAGAGAGTATGGTTGAGAGAGCAGAAGAGGGTGTTTTGAAATGGTTTGGTCACATGGAGAGAATGAGTGAGGAAAGATTAACCAAGAGGATATATGTGCCAGAGGTGGAGGGAACGAGGAGAAATGTGAGACCAAGTTGGAGGAGCAAAGATGTAGTGAAAAAGATTTTGAGTGATCGGGGCCTGAACATGCAGGAGAGTGAAAGGCGTGCAAGGAATAGAGTGAAATGGAACGATGTGGTATACCGGGGTCGAAGTGTTGTCAATGCATTTAACCAGGGCATGTGAATAGTCTGGGGTAAACCATGGAAAGGTCTGTAGGGATTGGATATAGAAAGGGAGCTATGGTTTCGGTGCATTATTCATGACAGCTAGCGACTGAGTGTGACCGAATGGGGCCTTTGTTGTCTTATCCTAGCGCTACCTCGCACACATAAGGGGGGAGAGGGGTTGCTATTTCATGTGTGGCGAGGTGGCGATGGGAATGAATAAAGACAGACAGTATGAATTATGTACCAGTGTGTATATATATATATATATATATATATATATATATATATATATATATATATATATATATATATATATATATTTTTTTTTTTTTTTTTTTTTTTTAAACTATTCGCCATTTCCCGCATCAGCAAGGTAGCGTTAAGAACAGAGGACTGGGCCTCTGAGGGAACATCCTCACCTGGCCCCCTTCTCTGTTCCTTCTTTTGGAAAATTAAAAAAAAAAAACAAGAGGGGAGGATTTCCAGCCCCCCGCTCCCTCCCCTTTTAGTCACCTTCTACGACACGCAGGGAATACGTGGGAAGTATTCTTTCTCCCCAATCCCCAGGGATATATATACATATATACACACATATATATATATATATATATATATATGTATATATATATATATATATATATATATATATATATATATATATACATATATATACATACACAGACATATACATATATACACATGTACATATTCACGCATGCTGCCTTTATTCATTCCCGTCGCCACCCAGCCACACATAAAATGGCAACCCCCTTCCCTTGTGCATGTGCGAGGTAGCGCTAGGAACAGACAACGAAGGCCACATTCGTTTACACAGTCTCTAGCTGTTATGTATAATGCAACGAAACCACAGCTCCCTTTCCACATCCAGGCCCCACAAAACTTTCCATGGTTTACCCCAGACACTTCACATGCTCTGGTTCAATCCGTTGACAGCACATCGACCCCGGTATACCACATCATTCCAATTCCCTCTATTCCTTGCACACCTTTCACCCTCCTTTATGTTCAGACCATGATCACTCAAAATCTTTTTCACCCCATCCTTCCACCTCCAATTTGGTCTCCCACTTCTCCTTGTTCCCTCCTAGGGTTATAAAATAAGATATTAATAAAAATTGTATATGCTGAAATGACCCAACCTGTAACAAACAACTGCCCTCCAAGTCCAATTCTACATCTCATTTCACATGACATTCTAACTATTCGTATCACTGATGCCCGTTCCCTTTAGGAACTCCTTCAAGGGGTTGGCCACGGCAAAAGTCTTCATAACTGTTAAACTCTAGTGCTGCTTCTTAGCTTTAGTGCCTCACCCTTGACAGGCCATGGGTAGAGGGCAACTCTAGTGCAGTGTTTTTCGAGATTCCTACCTAAGATTCAACCAACTCCTTCTACCTAATGGGTCTACCTAATGTTTCAACCTAATACTTCAACCTTATGCTCCCAGTTAATGCTTTTACTTTCTACTTCTACCTAATGCCCCAGTCTAATATTTCTAACTAATGCTCCTGTCTAGTGTTTACACCATACATTCTATCTATTACTCCTACCATTTTGCCAAAAGGCAGGGAATGTGCACTCAACACAGGAAAATCTAATTACAAAGAATGAGGTGTGTGACAAGGAGATTGTAAGTTTGTGGACAGAATACCAGCATTGAATGAAGCAGAAAGAAATGACAACTGCGTGGATCAAAGGAGTGCAACTTGGCAACCACTGAGGTGCTGGCTCACTATGCAGCCATAATTAAACCTTATAATAAACATTAATCCTCATGTGGATGATCCTCAGAAAGAAACAATGGGAAGCATCACCAGATTTGAACCACACATCCAAGTCTTAGTGAAGGGACACACATACACAGAACACTTGAGCAGTGGCTCTACAGTTCCACAAATTAAATACTACCAGTATTGCACTTTCCTTTCACATAATGTACAATAAAGGAGCAAATCTGTATATTCATTTGTCCCTACCTATATATACTGTTCACTGTCACGTAGAATACAGACTGATACAGAAAAAGTCTACATCGTTTGGTCCCAGTAAAGCATAACTACAAACCCAAATATCTAACTAAGATTCAACACCAAAGCTCTGATAAAATGAAAGATTTTGATTTAAGTTTAGCAAACTTATACATGAAGGGGAAAGGTTGTCTTTTCTATTTCAAAAGTTAATGCAATAGCAGTACATTACTTGATAAAGAAAACTAGTGAATGTCAAACAGTTAATGTGAGTGCACACTTCAGTGAGGATTACCAAAACCACAGCCCTCTATCCTCAATCAGGTTCCATGGACTTTCCTGTGATTACCCCCAGCTGTTTTATCTAATCTCATAGACACCGTACAACTGTGAGGCACTCTCACAATCAATTCAAACCACTCACTCACATCATCACTTACTTTAACAAATTCATTATTCCAGTCATACAACCTTTTAAGAGCATTCAAAAATCATTTCAAGTCAAAACTTCCCAAAGTGCTCTCCTATTCAATTTAATATCATTGTAAGCATTTTAAACCAATAAATCCTAAACAAAATACTTTCTCCTAAACTCCCCTAATTACTTGTCTAACTTCAAAAATTTGGTTGACACACCTTTTCCCCTTCCTAATTATTTACTGGTGAAAAAAGATGGTTGGGTGGTGCTGACATCAGTTAGTGTGATACAGGCCTAAATAAGAAGACTGCAGAATGGCAGCTCACAGGTGAGTAGCGTCTGTTCCTGCTCAGAATTTTCAGCACAGCCTTCACTGGTCTGAGTAATTCTGTACCCAAAATGGAAACTACAGTATTTGTAATGCATAACATCATAAATGAAAAGTATCTCTTGTAATGTATTCCATTGCTCTACGGTTTCCTCTCTTACTTGCAAATGAGACAACAATGAAGTTTATGAGATGAAAACACTCCTTTCAAGATCATAACTCATAAAGAGAGCATTACTGGTGCACTTCTGGAAGAGTGTACTGAAACAAAACTCTTGTTAGAGGTGGTACAGGGTCCCTGGTTTTATTTTACAAAAGAAAAGTGGGTTTAAGAACACGACCATATGCTATTAGCAAACTGGATGAAGGCATCGATTTTCTAATGACACGTCTTAAATTATGTTGCTTTAAATTACTGAAATCATTAAGTAGATCTCCCTTGGCAAAAAAGAAATCAATAAAATTCAGACATTATGAAAAACATACAAAAAACTCATGACACAAATCTCTCAATATAATAAAATAATACAGTACAATAATACAATACAATAATACAATATAATAAGATAATATATATATATCATACAAAGCTCCAACAGCCAGGATCGAACCTGGGACCCGTAATCCAATAACGCTATCTGGCCATCTCTCATAGTTACATACATATACTTATGTATATCTCGCTTTATAAACCAGGTATTCCCAATCACCAGTCCTTTTTCAGCACATAAATCTACAAGCTCCTCACCATTTCCATTTACAACACTGAACACCCCATGTAAACCAATTATTCCCTCAACTGATACATTACTCACCTTTGCATTCAAATAACCCATCACTATAACCCGGTCTTGTGCATCAAAACCACTAACACACTCATTCAGCTGCTCCCAAAACACTTGCTTTTCATGATCTTTCTTCTCATGCCAGGTGCATATGCACCAATAATCACCCATCTCTCTCCATCAACGTCCAGTCTTACCCATATCAATCTAAAGTTTACTTTCTTACACTCTATCATTTACTCCCACCACTCTTTTTCAGGAGTAGTGCTACTCCTTCCCTTGCTCTTGTCCTCTCCCTAACCTCTGACTTTACTCCCAAGACATTCCCAAACCACTCTTCCCTTTTACCCTTCAGCTTCGTTTCACTCAGAGACAAAACATCAAGGTTCCTTTCCTCAAACATACTACCTATCTCTCCTTTATTCACATCTTGGTTACATCCACACACATTTAGACACCCCAATCTGAGCCTTCGAGTAGGATAAGCACTCCCCGCGTGACTCCTTCTTCTGTTTACTCTTTTAGAAAGTTAAAATACAAGGAGGGGAGGGCTTCTAGACCCCCGCACCATTCTCCTTTAGTCGCCTTCTACGACATGTGAGGAATGTGTGGGAAGTATTCTTTCACCCCTATCCCCAGGGGATATATATATATTATTTTTTTTTTTATTATACTTTGTATATATATATATATATATATATATATATATATATATATATATATATATATATATATATATATATACTTTATATATATATATATATATATATATATATATATATATATATATATATGGAGTGAAAAAGATTTTGTGTGATCGGGGCCTGAACATGCAGGAGGGTGAAAGGAGGGCAAGGAATAGAGTGAATTGGAGCGATGTGGTATACCGGGGTTGACGTGCTGTCAGTGGATTGAATCAAGGCATGTGAAGCGTCTGGGGTAAACCATGGAAAGCTGTGTAGGTATGTATATTTGCCTGGGTGGACGTATGTATATACATGTGTATGGGGTTGGGTTAGGCCATTTCTTTCGTTTGTTTCCTTGCGCTACCTCGCAAACGCGGGAGACAGAGACAAAGCAAAAAAAAAAAAAATTTTATATATATATATATATATATATATATATATATATATATATATATATATATATATATATATATATATATATAAATATATATATATATATATATATATATATATATATATATATATATATATATATATATATATATATATATATATATATATATATATATATATATATATATATATATATATATATATATATATATATGTATATATATATATATATATATATATATATATATATATATATATATATATATATATATATATATATATATATAAATATATATATATATATATATATATATACATATATATATATATATATATATATATATATATATATATATATATATATATATATATATATATATATATATATATATATATATATATATATATATATATATATATATATATATGTGGCAGTTGAGGGAATAATTGGTATACATGGGGTGTTCAGTGTTGTAAATGGAAATGGTGAAGAGCTTGTAGATTTATGTGCTGAAAAAGGATTGATGATTGGGAATACCTGGTTTAAAAAGCGAGATATACATAAGTATACTTATGTAAGTAGGAGAGATGGCCAGAGAGCGTTATTGGATTACGTGTTAATTGACAGGCGTGCGAAAGAGAGACTTTTGGATGTTAATGTGCTGAGAGGTGCAACTGGAGGGATGTCTGATCATTATCTTGTGGAGGCTAAGGTGAAGATTTGTATGGGTTTTCAGAAAAGAAGAGTGAATGTTGGGGTGAAGAGGGTGGTGAGAGTAAGTGAGCTTGAGAAGGAGACCTGTGTGAGGAAGTACTAGGAGAGACGGAGTACAGAATGGAAAAAGGTGAGAACAATGGAAGCAAGGGGAGTGGGGGAGGAATGGGATGTATTTAGGGAATCAGTGATGGATTGCGCAAAAGATGCTTGTGGCATGAGAAGAGTGGGAGGTGGGTTGATTAGAAAGGGTAGTGAGTGGTGGGATGAAGAAGTAAGAGTATTAGTGAAAGAGAAGAGAGAGGCATTTGGACGATTTTTGCAGGGAAAAAATACAATTGAGTGGGAGATGTATAAAAGAAAGAGACAGGAGGTCAAGAGAAAGGTGCAAGAGGTGAAAAAAAGGGCAAATGAGAGTTGGGGTGAGAGAGTACCATTAAATTTTAGGGAGAATAAAAAGATGTTCCGGAAGGAGGTAAATAAAGTGCGTAAGACAAGGGAGCAAATGGGAACTTCAGTGAAGGGCGCAAATGGGGAGGTGATAACTAGTGGTGATGTGAGAAGGAGATGGAGTGAGTATTTTGAAGGTTTGTTGAATGTGTTTGATGATAGAGTGGCAGATCTAGGGTGGTTTGTTCGAGGTGGTGTGCAAAGTGAGAGGGTTAGGGAAAATGATTTGGTAAACAGAGAAGAGGTAGTGAAAGCTTTGCGGAAGATGAAAGCCGGCAAGGCAACAGGTTTGGATGGTATTGCAGTGGAATTTATTAAAAAAGGGGGTGACTGTATTGTTGACTGGTTGGTAAGGTTATTTAATGTATATATGACTCATGGTGAGGTGCCTGAGGATTGGCGGAATGCGTGCATAGTGCCATTGTACAAAGACAAAGGGGATAAGAGTGAGTGCTCAAATTACAGAGGTATAAGTTTGTTGAGTATTCCTGGTAAATTATATGGGAGGGTATTGATTGAGAGGGTGAAGGCATGTACAGAGCATCAGATTGGGGAAGAGCAGTGTGGTTTCAGAAGTGGTAGAGGATGTGTGGATCAGGTGTTTGCTTTGAAGAATGTACGTGAGAAATACCTAGAAAAGCAAATGGATCTGTATGTAGCATTTATGGATCTGGAGAAGGCATATGATAGAGTTGATAGAGATGCTCTGTGGAAGGTATTAAGAATATATGGTGTGGGAGGAAAGTTGTTAGAAGCAGTGAAAAGTTTTTATCGAGGATGTAAGGCATGTGTACCTGTAGGAAGAGAGGAAAGTGATTGGTTCTCAGTGAATGTAGGTTTGTGGCAGGGGTGTGTGATGTCTCCATGCTTGTTTAATTTGTTTATGGATGGGGTTGTTAGGGAGGTAAATGCAAGAGTTTTGGAAAGAGGGGCAAGTATGAAGTCTGTTGGGGATGAGAGAGCTTGGGAAGTGAGTCAGTTGTTGTTCGCTGATGATACAGCGCTGGTGGCTGATTCATGTGAGAAACTGCAGAAGCTGGTGACTGAGTTTGGTAAAGTGTGTGGAAGAAGAAAGTTAAGAGTAAATGTGAATAAGAGCAAGGTTATTAGGTACAGTAGGGTTGAGGGTCAAGTCAATTGGGAGGTGAGTTTGAATGGAGAAAAACTGGAGGAAGTGAAGTGTTTTAGATATCTGGGAGTGGATCTGGCAGCGGATGGAACCATGGAAGCGGAAGTGGATCATAGGGTGGGGGAGGGGGCGAAAATTCTGGGGGCCTTGAAGAATGTGTGGAAGTCGAGAACATTATCTCGGAAAGCAAAAATGGGTATGTTTGAAGGAATAGTGGTTCCAACAATGTTGTATGGTTGCGAGGCGTGGGCTATGGATAGAGTTGTGCGCAGGAGGATGGATGTGCTGGAAATGAGATGTTTGAGGACAATGTGTGGTGTGAGGTGGTTTGATCGAGTGAGTAACGTAAGGGTAAGAGAGATGTGTGGAAATAAAAAGAGCGTGGTTGAGAGAGCAGAAGAGGGTGTTTTGAAGTGGTTTGGGCACATGGAGAGGATGAGTGAGGAAAGATTGACCAAGAGGATATATGTGTCAGAGGTGGAGGGAGCAAGGAGAAGAGGGAGACCAAATTGGAGGTGGAAAGATGGAGTGAAAAAGATTTTGTGTGATCGGGGCCTGAACATGCAGGAGGGTGAAAGGAGGGCAAGGAATAGAGTGAATTGGAGCGATGTGGTATACCGGGGTTGACGTGCTGTCAGTGGATTGAATCAAGGCATGTGAAGCGTCTGGGGTAAACCATGGAAAGCTGTGTAGGTATGTATATTTGCGTGTGTGGACGTATGTATATACATGTGTATGGGGGGGGGGGTTGGGCCATTTCTTTCGTCTGTTTCCTTGCGCTACCTCGCAAACGCGGGATAAAGCGACAAAGTATCAAAAAAAAAAAAAAATATATATATATATAAATATATATATATATATATATATATATATATATATATATATATATATATATATATATATATATATATATATATATATATATATGTATATATATAAATATATATATATATTTATCCCTGGGGAAAGGGGAGACAGAATACCTCCCACGCATTCCTCACGTGTCGTAGAAGGCGACCAAAGGGTACGGGAGCGGGGGGCTAGAAACCCTCCCCTCCTTGTATTTTAAAATTTCTAAAAGGGGAAACAGAAGAAGGAGTCACGCGGGGAGTGCTCATCCTCCTCGAAGGCTTAGATTGGGGTGTCTAAATGTGTGTGGATATAACCAAGATGTGAAAAAAGGAGAGATAGGTAGTATGTTTCAGGAAAGGAACTTAGATGTTTTGGCTCTGAGTGAAACGAAGCTCAAGGGTAAAAGGAAAGAGTGGTTTAGGAAGGTCTTGGGAGTAAAGTCAGGGGTTAGTGAGAGGACAAGAGCAAGGGAAGGAGTACCACTACTCCTGAAACAGGAGTTGTGGGAGTATGTGATCGAGTGTAAGAAAGTAAATTCTAGATTGATATGGATAGAACTGAAAGTTGATGGAGAGAGATGGGTAATTATTGGTGCATATGCACCTGGGCATGAGGAGAAAGATCATGAGAGGCAAGTGTTTTGGGAGCAGCTGAATGAGTGTGTTACTGGTTTTGATGCACAACACCGGGTTATAGTGATGGGTTATTTGAATGCAAAGATGAGTAATGTGGCAGTTGAGGGAATAATTGGTATACATGGGGTGTTCAATGTTGTAAATGGAAAGGTGAAGAGCTTGTAGATTTATGTGCTGAAAAAGGACTGGTGATTGGGAATACCTGGTTTAAAAAGCGAGATATACATAAGTATACTAATGTAAGTAGGAGAGACAGCCAGAGAAGCGCTATTGGATTACGTGTTTATTGACAGGCGCGAGAAAGAGAGACTTTTGGCTGTTAATGTTCTGAGAGGTGCAACTGGAGGGATGTCTGATCATTATCTTGTGGAGGGGAAGGCGAAGATTTGTATGGGTTTTCAGAAAAGAAGAGAGAATGTTTGGGTGAAGAGAGTGGTGAGAGTAAGTGAGCTTGGTTAGGAGAATTGTGCGAAGAAGAACCAGGAGAGACTGAGTACGAAATGGAAAAAGGTGAGAACAAAGGAGGTAAGGGGAGTGGGGGAGGAATGGGATGTATTTAGGGTAACAGTGATGGCTTGCGCAAAAGATGTTTGTGGCATGAGAAGCGTAGGAGGTGGGTTGATTAGAAAAGGTAGTGAGTGGTAGGATGAAAAAATAAGATTATTAGTGAAAGAGAAGAGAGAGGCATTTGGACGATTTTTGCAGGGAAAAAATGCAAATGAGTGGGATATCTATAAAAGAAAGAGGCAGGATGTCAAGAGAAAGGTGCAACTGGTGAAAAAGAGGGCAAATGAGAGTTGCGGTGAGAGAGTATTATTGAATTATAGGGAGAATTAAAATATGTTTTGGAAGAAGGTAAATAAAGTGCGTAAGACAAGGGAGCCAATGGGAACTTCAGTGAAGGGCGCTAATGGGAAAGTGATAACAAGTAGTGGTGATGTGAGAAGGAGATGGAGTGAGTATTTTGAAGGTTTGTTGAATGCGTTTGTTGATAGAGTGGTAGATATTGGGTGTTTTGGTCGAGGTGGTGTGCAAAGTGAGAGGGTTAGGGAAAATGATTTGGTAAATAGAGAAGAGGTAGTAAAAGCTTTGCGGAAGATGAAAGTGGGCAAGGTAGCAGGTTTGGATGGCATTGCAGTGTGTTTTATTAAAAAATGGTGTGACTGTATTGTTGACTGGTTGGTGAGGTTATTCACTGCATGTATGATTCCTGGAGAGGTACCTGAGGATTGGCGGAATGCTTGCATAGTGCCATTGTACAAAGGCAAAGAGGGTAAGAGTGACTGCTCAAATTACAGAGGTATATGTTTGTTGAGTATTCCGGGTAAAATGTATGGGAGGGTATTGAATGAGAGGGTGAAGGAATGTACAGAGCATCAGATTGGGGAAGAGCAGTGTGGTTTCAGAAGTGGTAGAGGATGTGTGGATCAGGTGTTTGCTTTGAAGAATGTATGTGAGAAATACTTAGAAAAGCAAATGGATTTTTATGTAGCATTTATGGATCTGGAGAAGGCATATGATGGAGTTGATAGAGATGCTCTGTGGAAGGTATTAAGAATATATGGTGTGGGAGGTAAGTTGTTAGAAGCAGTGAAAAGTTTGTATCGAGGATGTAAGGCATGTGTACATGTAGGAAGAGAGGGAAGTGATTGGTTCTCAGTGAATGTAGGTTTGTGGCAGGGGTGTGTGATGTCTCCATGGTTGTTTAATTTGTTTATGGATGGGGTTGTTAGGGTGGTGAATGCAAGAGTTTTGGAAAGAGGGGCAAGTGTGAAGTTTGTTGTAGATGAGAGAACTTGGGAAGTGAGTCAGTTGATGTTCGCTGATGATACAGCGCTGGTGGCTGATTCATGTGAGAAACTGCAGAAGCTGGTGAATGAGTTTGGTAAGGTGTGTGAAAGAAGAAAGTTAAGAGTGAATGTGAATAAGAGCAAGTTTATTGGGTAAAGTAGGGTTGAGGGTTAAGTCAATTGGGAGGTAAGTTTGAATGGAGAAAAACTGGAGGAAGTAAAGTGTTTTAGATATCTGGGAGTGGATCTGGCAGCGGATGGAACCATGGAAGCGGAAGTGAATCATAGGGTGGGGGAGAGGGCGAAAATCCTGGGAGCCTTGAAGAATGTGTGGGAGTCGAGAACATTATCTCGGAAAGCAAAAATGGGTATGTTTTAAGGAATAGTGGTTCCAACATTGTTGTATGGTTGTGAGGCGTGGTCTATGGATAGAGTTATGCGCAGGAGGGTGGATGTGCTGGAAATGAGATGTTTGAGGACAATATGTGGTGTAAGGTGGTTTAATCGAGTAAGTAATGTAAGGGTAAGAGAGATGTGTGGAAATAAAAAGAGTGTGGTTGAGAGAGCAGAAGAGGGTGTTTTGAAATGGTTTGGTCACATGGTGAGAATGAGTGAGGAAAGATTGACCAAGAGGATATATGTGTCAGAGGTGGAGGGAACGAGGAGAAGTGGGAGACCAAATTGGAGGTGGAAAGATGGAGTGAAAAAGATTTTGAGTGAACGGGGCCTGAACATGCAGGAGGGTGAAAGGCGTGCAAGGAATATAGTGAATTGGAACCATGTGGTATACCGGGTTCGACGTGTTGTCAATGGATTGGACCAGGGCATTTAAAGCGTCAGGGGTAAACTATGGAAAGTTCTGTGGGGCCTGGATGTGGAAAGGGAGCTGTGGTTTCGTTGCATTATTACGTGACAGCTAGAGAGTGAGTGTGAACGAATGGGGCCTTTGTTGTCTTTTCCTAGCGCTTCCTCGCACACATGAGGGGGGAGGGGGTTGTTATTAGATGTTTGGCAAGTTGGCGATAGGAATAAATAAAGGCAGACAGTATGAATTATGTACATGTGCATATATGTATATGTCTGTGTGTGTATATAAAGGTGTACATTGAGATGTATAGGTATGTATATTTGCGTGTGTGCACGTGTATTCATATACATGTGTATGGGGGTGGTTTGGGCCATTCTTTCGTCTGTTTCCTTTCGCTACCTCGCTAACGCGGGAGACAGCGACAAATCAAAGTAAATAAATAAATATATATATTTATATATTTTGTATTATTTATTCATTTTGCTTTGTCGCTGTCTCCCGCGTTTGCGAGGTAGCGCAAGGTAACAGACGAAAGAATACTTCCCACGCATTCCTCACGTGTCGTAGAATGCGAGTAACGGGAACGGGAGCGGGGAGCTAGAAACCCTCCACTCATATTCTAACTTTCTGTCCTGGGAAAGAGAAGGTCTCACGCAAGGAGTGCTCTTCCTCCTCGAATGCTCAGATTGGGGTGTCTAAATGTGTGTGAATGTAACCAAGATCACATAGAAGAAAAGATATTTAGTATGTTTGAGGAAAGGAACCTTGATTTTTGCCAATAAGTGAAACGAAGCTCAAGGGTAAAGGGGAAGAGCGGTATGGGAATGTCTTGAGAGTAAATTCAGAGGTTAGTGAGAGGACAAGAGCAAGGGAAGGGGTAGCACTACTCCTGAAACAGGAGGGCTGGGAGTATGTGATAGAGTGTAAAAAAGTAAACTCTAGATTGATATGGGTAAAATGAAACTAAATGGAGAGAGATAGGTGATTATTGGTGCTTATGCACCTGGACATGAAAAGAAAGATCATGAGAGGCAGGTGTTTTGGTACCGGCTGAGTATGTTAGTAGTTTTGATGCATGAGATCGGGTTATAGTAATGGGTGATTTGAATGCAAAGGTGAGTAATGTGGCCGTTGATGGAATAATTGGTGTCGATTGGATGTTCAGTTTTGTAAATGGAAATGGTGAAAAGTTTGAAGATTTATGTGCTGAAAAAGGACTGGTGATTGGGAATAATGGTTTTCACATAGAAATATACATAAATATACGTATGTAAGTAGGAGAGATGGCCAGAGAGCGTTATTGGATTACGAGTTAAACGATAGGCGCGCGAAAGAAAGACTTTTGGATGTTCATGTGCTGAGAGGTGCAACTGGAGGTATGTCTGATCATTATCTTGTGGAGGCGAAGGTGAAGATTTGTAGAGGTTTTCAGAAAAGGAGAGAGAATGTCGGGGTGAATAGAGTGGTGAGAGTAAATGAGCATGGGAAGGAGAATTGTGTGAGAAAGTACCGGGAGAGACTGAGTATAGAATGGAAAAAGGTGTATATATACATATATATATATATATATATATATATATATATATATATATATATATATATATATATATATATATATATATTAAAAAACCTTTAATGTATATATGACTCATGGTGAGGTGCCTGAGGATTGGCGGAATGCGTGCATACTGCCATTGTACAGAGGCAAAGGGCATAAGAGTGAGTGCTCAAATTACAGAGATATAAGTTTGTTGAGAATTCCTGGTAAATTATATGGGAGGGTATTGATTGAGAGGGTGAAGGCATGTACAGAGCATCAGATTAGGGAAGAGCAATGTGGTTTCAGAAGTGGTAGAGGATGTGTGGATCAGGTGTTTGCTTTGAAGAATGTATGTGAGAAATACTTAGAAAAGCAAATGGATTTGTATGTAGCATTTATGGATCTGGAGAAGGCATATGATGGAGTTGATAGAGATGCTCTGTGGAAGGTATTAAGAATATATGGTGTGGGAGGTAAGTTGTTAGAAGCAGTGAAAAGTTTGTATCGAGGATGTAAGGCATGTGTACATGTAGGAAGAGACGAAAGTGACTGGTTCTCAGTGAATGTAGGTTTGCGGCAGGGGTGTGTGATGTCTCCATGGTTGTTTAATTTGTTTATGGATGGGGTTGTTAGGGAGGTGAATGCAAGAGTTCTGGAAAGAGGGGCAAGCATGAAGTTTGTTGTGGATGAGAGAACTTGGGAAGTGAGTCAGTTGATGTTCGCTGATGATACAGCGCTGGTGGCTGATTCATGTGAGAAACTGCAGAAGCTGGTGAATGAGTTTGGTAAAGTGTGTGAAAGAAGAAAGTTAAGAGTGAATGTTAATAAGAGCAAGGTTATTAGGTACAGTAGGGTTGAGGGTTAAGTCAATTGGGAGGTCAGTTTGAATGGAGAAAAACTGGAGGAAGTAAAGTGTTTTAGATATCTGGGAGTGGATCTGGCAGCGGATGGAACCATGGAAACGGAAGTGAATCATAGGGTGGGGGAGAGGGCGAAAATCCTGGGAGCCTTGAAGAATGTGTGGGAGTCGAGAACATTATCTCGGAAAGCAAAAATGGGTATGTTTGAAGGAATAGTGGTTCCAACAATGTTGTATGGTTGCGAGGCGTGGGCTATGGATAGAGTTATGCGCAGGAGGGTGGATGTGCTGGAAATGAGATGTTTGAGGACAATATGTGGTGTAAGGTGGTTTAATCGAGTAAGTAATGTAAGGGTAAGAGAGATGTGTGGAAATAAAAAGAGTGTGGTTGAGAGAGCAGAAGAGGGTGTTTTGAAATGGTTTGGTCACATGGTGAGAATGAGTGAGGAAAGATTGACCAAGAGGATATATGTGTCAGAGGTGGAGGGAACGAGGAGAAGTGGGAGACCAAATTGGAGGTGGAAAGATGGAGTGAAAAAGATTTTGAGTGAACGGGGCCTGAACATGCAGGAGGGTGAAAGGCTTGCAAGGAATATAGTGAATTGGAACCATGTGGTATACCGGGGTCGACGTGCTGTCAATGGATTGAACCAAAGCATGTGAAGCGTCTGGGGTAAATAATGGAAATTTGTGTGGGGCCTGGATGTGGAAAGGGAGCTGTGGCTTCGGTGCAGTATTACATGACAGCTAGAGACTGAGTGTGAACGAATGGGGCCTTTGGTGTCTTTTCCTAGCGGTACCTCGCACACATGAGGGGGTCGGGGGTTGTTGTTCCATGTGTGGCGAGTTGGCGATGGGAACAAATAAAGGCAGACAACATGAATTATGTACATTTGTATATATGTATATGTGTGTGTGTGTATATATATGTGTACATTGAGATGTATAGGTATATATGTTTGCGTGTGTGGACGTGTATGTATATACATGTGTATGTGGGTGGGTTGGGCCATTCTTTCGTCTGTTTCCTTGCGCTACCTCGCTAACGCTAACAGCTACAAAGCAAAATAAATAAATAATATATATATATATATATATATATATATATATATATATATATATATATATATATATATATATATATATATATATATATATATATATATATATATGTATATATATATATATATATATATATATATATATATATATATATATATATATATATATATATATATATATATACATATATATATATATATATATATATATATATATATATATATATATATATATATATATATATATATATATATATATATATATATATATATATATATATATATATATATATATATATATATATGTATATATATATATATATATATATATATATATATATATATATATATATATATATGTATATATATATATATATATATATATATATATATATTGGAAAGGATCACAATTTTGCGTGGGATCAATATTTTTCTATGAATCCACGAGGAAAATGAAACACGATAAGTTCCCAAATGCACTTTCACGTAATAATCACATCATCAGGGGAGACATAAGGGAGGAATATAAGTCAGTTGATATCCATCAAAGAGACGAAGCTAGGACGCTATTTGGTAAACATGTGATTGTCCAAAACATTCAACGAGCGTTCATAAACTTATCATCTTACAAATTTCACAACAATAAAGTTATCTAATTTGTATAGACCATTAGTAATATTAAGATCATAATTCTTAGTGTATTTGATGATAGAAGATTCAATGATATTTCTCTTGGTAATAGAGTTAATGTCTGAGACGGCAGTAATCCAGTCAGTACAATGAACATAGTTTTAAACGTGATTGAATAAGGCATTTGATTCTTGTCCCGTTCTTATACTATATTTATGTTCCTTAAGTCTAACAGAAAGATCCTTACCAGTCTGACCAACATAAAATTTATCACAACAACCTCATGGCACTTTATAGATGCATTCAAGAGTATTATCTGGTTAATTCCTGATTGAAATATTCTTTATAGTATCATTGTTGCTGGGGGCAACATTTACATTAAAGGATTTAAGCAACATGGGAAGTAAAGTTAAACTATTATTAAAAGGGGGAGTTAAAAGATTTTTGTTGTCAATTGGAAGTTTGGGCTCAACTATATAAAATGATTTCTTTGCTAACTTAAGGGATCTATCAATGAAAGACCTAGGGTACTTTAACTTAGATCCAATAGAATACATCTTCTCAAACTCATCATGAATTAACTCTGGATTGCAAATACGTAATTCCTAAGGAACATAGATTGAAATGATGATAATTTAACTGTGTCATGTTGAGATGAGTAATAATGGATATATGAGCATACATTGGTGGGTTTTCTGTATATGCTAAAGCTAGACTTGTTTCCTTGTCTATGGATCATGCAATCTAAAAATGGTAACATACCATTACTTTAATTTTCTACAGTAAATTTGATGGAAGGTACTAAATTGTTGAGTAAGGGAGAAATATTTGTAAATTTTCATTTGTTGGCCAAACACAAAGAACATCATCTACATACCTAAACCAAATTGCATTAGAAGGCAAGATATCCTTTAGTAATTTTGTTTTATTAAAATTCCATGTAAAGATTTCTTAGTAAAGGTGAAAGAGGTTTATCCATTGCCATACCAATTTTTTGAGCATAATAATCTCCATTGAATTGAAATACAGTCTTTTATACACAGTTTTATCAGTTCAAAGAAAACAGACTTTGAAACAGGTAAATGGATATCATCCAAGACATCAAATAAATGTTCTAAAAGGTCTTCAAGTGGAACTTTAGTAAAAAGTGAAGAAACATCTAAGCTAACTAATTTGAAATCAAAATTAACATTGATATTATTTTGCTTGTTGACTATATCTCCATTGTTCATGATATTAGAATTTGATACCCTACCCACTAAAAGGCTTAACAAAGAAACTAACCATTTTAACAATCTATATGTAATGGAGCCTACTGAACTCACTAAAGGTCTTGCTGGAAAACTCTGTTTATTTGTTTTGATAAGTCCATACATATATGGCAATGAAGGGGACAAAGATGACAAACTTTTGATAAGAGAACTATTGCCTTTTAACAACAACTTCATTTTTTTTTTGAAATGAGAATTATCTGCTTCGTAAGGGATTTTTACTAAGTTTAGAATATGTTGTATCATCATTTAGAAGATCATTCATTTTAGATAAATAGTTACTTTTGTCTAAAACCACAACAGTGTTAGCCTTATCTGCTTTAGTAATATGAATATCCTTGTCTTTTTTTAATACACTATTCCAGTCCTTTTGATGACCGAAGTCTTTAAGGAGGACAAATAGTGCATTGAATTCTTGATCAAACTCAACACTTTTTTTTATGTTGTTAACCCCGAAATTAAGAACCTTACCAACAAATTTGATCGCACTCTTTACAGGGAATATTAAATACTTAACCCCTGTGAATAGTTGAAGAATTTTTGAATAGACTTTCTCTAGCCGTATCATTTCCGCTTAAGAATATATAAACATTGAAAAATTAAATGAAACAGGAATAATGAGCATGTTCTTGCAATAGGGTAATCCAAACAAGTTTTTGTTCCCAAATGGTTCTTTCGGTTGAATACTTTTAAAACATTTTCTAGGAAAATCAAAAGGTAAATTAAGACAACGTCTGGGTTACTACAATTCATAAATAATGTTAGAGCCATTGCAGAGTTCATCATTAAAGAATTCTGGACTTCATGTGCGAACTACTCTAAGAAACATTCATGAGAATACAGAGCGTTTCATCTTACTGTGATGAGTAAAGTCATAGTAAATATATCAAGAGACATTTGTAGGTTTAAGATGAATATTACAGTCTAAGATTGCCAATGTATTATCTGTTACAGTTTCAGGAAGGTACCAAATAATACAGGTTGCTAAGAAATAAGTTTTCATCTGTATCAATTGGCCACAAACACAGAATTTCATCAAAATAATTCTACCATTATATTACTAGGTAAGATGCCATAAAGTATTTTGCTTTCCAAAAATTCTATATATAATTACTTAGAGGACTGAGAGAAGATTTCCTATACTCATAACAAATTGATGTATTAGAAATTGTAAGTTTCACTTTAATGATGGTCACCGTAACAAGAGCTCTTTGTCATAACGATACGGCAGATGAGAACTTCAAGAAAGAATACAGCCACAGCTCCTGCCTGTCCGGCTTCGAGAATGACAAACGTTCCCTGAAAGGGAAGAATGACTTTACGGTTCAAGAATATGAAAAATGTTTAAAGTTACTTATACGACATACTGTACATCTAAAGCGATTTCTTTTGGCATGTAGCTATCATACGATAGAATATATTACCCATATATTTGTCAGGGAAAGATTTGTGGTAATGGTTATCTTCTCTGGCGAATGCAGACACACCGTCGAGTTAGGAACGGAGGATTTTAACCATTCTTCGAACAGCCCGGCTTCCGTTAATGCCATAATCCTACGTAAAGGATGAATAAATGATAAAGTCTTGAAATCTTTCTTTTTTTCTTTCAAACTATTCGCCATTTCCCGCATTAGAGAGGTAGCGTTAAGAACAGAGGACTGGGCCTTTGAGGGAATACCCTCACCTGGCCCAATTCTCTGTTCCTTCTTTTGGAAAATTGAAAAAAAAAAAAAAAAAGTCTTGAAATATACAAGAAATATTCAGATATAGCTATAAACATTTATACACACTCGTCCTGAAATATATATTTTAAACGTATTGTTACTAATGTCTTCAGTACAATGAAGTGATGCATATTTACCTCTTACTTAGGACGGGCCCGAGAGGACTGTGCTTGGGGACGACCAGTGCTAAGGGGAATGCTAGATACCTGTCCCTGGAGAGGTAGAAATCACACCGACCTGTCAGCATGATAGTATGTTTGTAACATAATTCTTAATGTTTGTATCAGAATCAGTGTCATCACTGGTGCCCTTTTCGCTGTGTGATAAATAAGTAAAAATTGATACATATAGATTTGTGGTATTATCTACACAAACAGAAAGCATGGAAAATGAAGAGTAATCCCATTTATGCCATTCATCTCATTGAAGACAGAAAGAAAATTCATTATTAACTATCAGTAATAATTGTACTTATATGTTCAATGTAGTTAAAGATAACCTGTTCCCGAGAAGTCGTAGGCCATTAGGTTTTTAATGTTGACGTCAACATCAACCAAGATGTGGTCGCCCGACCTCACCAGCGTGTCGACGGTGTGGCGAAACTGTGAGTAATCCCTGTATATGAGGCGCCCAGTCTCCTCCAGGTCTGCCACTTCACGGAACAAGCCAGACTCCACAGACTTGAGAAAAGTATGTACAAATTATATATATATATATATATATATATATATATATATATATATGAGTGGGTGTGGGTGGGAGCGGGGTTGAATCGTGGGATGCGGTAAGGGGCGAAAGTTCTGGGAGCCTTGGGGGGTGTTTGGAGGTCGAGAACATTGTCTCGGAAAGCGGAAGTGGGTGTGTTTGAGGGAGTAGTGGTTCCAGCAATGTTGTATGGTTGTGGGCCGTGTGCTGTGGATTGAGTTGTGCGCGGGAGGGTGGATGTGCTGGAGGTGAGATGTTTGAGGAGAGTGTGTGGTGTGGGATGGTTTGATCGAGGAAGTGGTGTGGGGGTGGGGGGATGTGTGGAGATAGGGAGAGTGTGGTTGAGAGAGCAGAAGAGGTTGTTTTGAGGTGGTTTGGTCACATGTAGAGAGTGAGTGGGGAGGGGTTGGCCGGAGGATGTGTGTGTCAGAGGTGTAGGGAGCGAGGAAGGGTGGGAGGCCGGATTGGAGGTGGAAAGATGGAGTGAGGGGAGTTTTGGGTGATCTGGGCCTCAACATGCGGGAGGGTGAGGGGCGTGCGGGGAATGGACTGTGTTGGAGCGATGTGGTGTGCCGGGGTCGACGTGCTCTCAATGGATTGGAACAGGGCGTGTGAAGCGTCTGGGGATAAATACATTATATAAAAATACAATTATAATATAGATTGTGTATATATTACTAAAATAAATATGAAAATATAGATTAATATTTATGATTCATCATTATAAGAAAGTATATTCTTTTTTCTTTATTTTTATATTGTACTGTTCAGTGTTAAGTACCGTCCGGAGAATCTAGCAAGAAACAGTTAGACGAAATGGCCCAACCACACTGTCACCATCACTCCCACACAGCGAAATAGGCAAACTTATAATTCCCTGTTTACAGAGACGCTCCCTCCTGATTCAACCACTCGACGAGCACGTAACCCGATCCACAGCTCAAAATCATCTATCTTGCCTCTATCACTTATGTTATACCATATATAAAATTTTTCGAGCTGGAGATCTTCACTCGCAATCGTGGATGTCCTAAGTCCGATTCCTGACCTCGCGGTTTCTTGGTCGAACATTGTCCTTGACATCTGGGTTGTTCCAGAATATTCAAGCAATCTTTGCTTCAGCCGCTTTTATTAGTTGCACGCGGCAGCTGATGTTCTATGTGAGACTTAAGAAGTGTTGTCGTTATACAGATTTCAGCAATCGTCTGGGGCAGGCATTATAGGAAGCGTGTGCAAGCAAAGAGGTTTTTGGACCATGTTTCGTCAACATACCATTTTGCTTGGGATTGTCCGACGATTCCTTTTCAAGGCTCCGGGAAATGGGGTGGCCCCACCTATGATCACTCGCTTCATGGTTCATCGCTGACAGATCCTCCAGACTAAAACCTCACTTCCGTTCTCATTAACTCTGCCAATTGACTGGCCTACCATGTACCTATCTGCTTATACATACTTAATTTTCCACATACAACCGTCACGCTTGCAGTTACTGAATCCGCCAGCGCTGACATCAGGAGCGATGGCTCATCCGAGCCTCGATCCGCTCCAATGATTGGACCCCCTGTTCAAGACTCTTGTTTATCCTAAATTCATATGGGCAATTGAAAAGCGGGAGACATGCACGCTTCCGGAACTTTCATGACAGCTGAACTGTGCTTCGATTCCTTGTTATCCTTTGTCCTACCCGCCTCGAAAACTTTTCGGGAGGCTTTAACACTTGCCTCTCACCATGTGTGGAGTATGCGTTCAGGGATGGCTCTGAAACATATATGCTATAGTATCTAATTGTATAATCTGTTGCTTGTTTAGTATTATTATAATCATTAAAGCTAAACGTCAAATTCTTTACGCTGTGAGACGCATACTGTTAATCTGATGTCTATGTGGGTGGTTGGCCATCTTTTGTCTGTTTCCTTGCCCACTCGCTAAACAGGATCAACAAACTACCGATTGAGCATCACTACCTGCTTTGAAATGGACATAAACAATAATACCATATATATCATACTATATATAATATAATTAATATATATACCAATCATAATATAATAATACTTATATTTTATAATTCATCATAATATAATCAATATTGCATTGCTATTATCTTCGAATATTATTATATTTTATATTATAAAATATTATATAACTACTTATATATATATATATATATATATATATATATATATATATATATTAATATATATATAATATATATATATATATATATATATATTATATAATATATATATATATATATATTATATACGTATGTATATATACTTCCAACGTATTCCCTGCATGTCGTAGAAGGCGACTAAAACGGAAGGGAGCGGGTGGCTGGAAATCCTCCCCTCTCAATTTTTGTTTTCCAAAAGAAGGAACGGAGAGGGGGGCCAGGTGAGGATGTTTCCTCGGGGGCCCGGTCCTCTGTTCTTGGCGCTACCTCAATAATCGGGGAAATGGCGAATAGTATGAAAAAAAGATACATATATATATATATATATATATATATATATATATATATATATATATATATATATATATATATATATATATATATATATATATATATATATATATATATATATATATATATATATATATGTATATATTCTCCCTAAAATTTAATGATACTCTCTCACCCCAACTCTCATTTGCCCTTTTTTTCGCCTCTTGCACCTTTCTCTTGACCTCCTGTCTCTTTCTTTTATACATCTCCCACTCAATTTCATTTTTTCCCTGCAAAAATCGTCCAAATGCCTCTCTCTTCTCTTTCACTAATACTCTTACTTCTTCATCCCACCACTCACTACCCTTTCTAATCAACCCACCTCCCACTCTTCTCATGCCACAAGCATCTTTTGCGCAATCCATCACTGATTCCCTAAATACATCCCATTCCTCCCCCACTCCCCTTACTTCCATTGTTCTCACCTTTTTCCATTCTGTACTCAGTCTCTCCTGGTACTTCCTCACACAAGTCTCCTTCCCAAGCTCACTTACTCTCACCACCCTCTTCACCCTAACATTCACTCTTCTTTTCTGAAAACCCATACAAATCTTCACCTTAGCCTCCACAAGATAATGATCAGACATCCCTCCAGTTGCACCTCTCAGCACATTAACATCCAAAAGTCTCTCTTTCGCGCGCCTGTCAATTAACACGTAATCCAATAACGCTGTCTGGCCATCTCTCCTACTTACATAAGTATACTTATGTATATCTCGCTTTTTAAACCAGGTATTCCCAATCATCAGTCCTTTTTCAGCACATAAATCTACAAGCTCTTCACCATTTCCATTTACAACACTGAACACCCCATGTATACCAATTATTCCCTCAACTGCCACATTACTCACCTTTGCATTCAAATCACCCATCACTATAACCCGGTCTCATGCATCAAAACCACTAACACACTCAGAGTTGATAGAGATGTTCTGTGGAAGGTATTAAGAATATATGGTGTGGGAGGCAAGTTGTTAGAAGCAGTGAAAAGTTTTTATCGAGGATGTAAGGCATGTGTACGTGTAGGAAGAGAGGAAAGTGATTGGTTCTCAGTGAATGTAGGTTTGCGGCAGGGATGTGTGATGTCTCCATGGTTGTTTAATTTGTTTATGGATGGGGTTGTTAGGGAGGTGAATGCAAGAGTTTTGGAAAGAGGGGCAAGTATGAAGTTTGTTGGGGATGAGAGAGCTTGGGAAGTGAGTCAGTTGTTGTTCGCTGATGATACAGCGCTGGTGGCTGATTCATGTGAGAAACTGCAGAAGCTGGTGACTGAGTTTGGTAAAGTGTGTGAAAGAAGAAAGTTAAGAGTAAATGTGAATATGAGCAAGGTTATTAGGTACAGTAGGGTTGAGGGTCAAGTCAATTGGGAGGTGAGTTTGAATGGAGAAAAACTGGAGGAAGTGAAGTGTTTTAGATATCTGGGAGTGGATTTGGCAGCGGATGGAACCATGGAAGCGGAAGTGGATCATAGGGTGGGGGAGGGGGCGAAAATTATGGGAGCCTTGAAGAATGTGTGGAAGTCGAGAACATTATCTCGAAAAGCAAAAATGGGTATGTTTGAAGGAATAGTGGTTCCAACAATGTTGTATGGTTGCGAGGCGTGGGCTATGGATAGAGTTGTGCGCAGGAGGAAGGATGTGCTGGAAATGAGATGTTTGAGGACAATGTGTGGTGTGAGGTGGTTTGATCGAGTAAGTAACGTAAGGGTAAGAGAGATGTGTGGAAATAAAAAGAGCGTGGTTGAGAGAGCAGAAGAGGGTGTTTTGAAATGGTTCGGGCACATGGAGAGAATGAGTGAGGAAAGATTGACCAAGAGAATATATGTGTCGTAGGTGGAGGGAACGAGGAGAAGAGGGAGACCAAATTGGAGGTGGAAAGATGGAGTGAAAAAGATTTTGTGTGATCGGGGCCTGAACATGCAGGAGGGTGAAAGGAGTGCAAGGAATAGAGTGAATTGGAGCGATGTGGTTTACCGGGGTTGACGTGCTGTCAGTGGATTGAATCAAGGCATGTGAAGCGTCTGGGGTAAACCATGGAAAGCTATGTAGGTATGTATATTTGCGTGTGTGGACGTATGTATATACATGTGTATGGGGGTGGGTTGGGCCATTTCTTTCGTCTGTTTCCTTGCGCAACCTCGCAAACGCGGGAGACAGCGACAAAGTATAAAAAAAAAATATATATATATATATATATATATATATATATATATATATATATATATATATATATTGAAGGTTTGTTGAATGTGTTTGATGATAGAGTGGCAGATATAGGGTGTTTTGGTCGAGGTGGTGTGCAAAGTGAGAGGGTTAGGGAAAATGATTTGGTAAACAGAGAAGAGGTAGTAAAAGCTTTGCGGAAGATGAAAGCCGGCAAGGCAACAGGTTTGGATGGTATTGCAGTGGAATTTATTAAAAAAGGGGGTGACTGTATTATTGACTGGTTGGTAAGTTTATTTAATGTATGTATGACTCATGGTGAGGTGCCTGAGGATTGGTGGAATGCGTGCATAGTGCCATTGTACAAAGGCAAAGGGGATAAGAGTGAGTGCTCAAATTACAGAGGTATAAGTTTGTTGAGTATTCCTGGTAAATTATATGGGAGGGTATTGATTGAGAGGGTGAAGGCATGTACAGAGCAACAGATTGGGGAAGAGCAGTGTGGTTTCAGAAGTGGTAGAGGATGTGTGGATCAGGTGTTTGCTTTGAAGAATGTATGTGAAAAATTCTTAAAAAAGCAAATGGATTTGTATGTAGCATTTATGGACCTAGAGAAGGCATATGATAGAGTTGATAGAGATGCTCTGTGGAAGGTATTAAGAATATATGGTGTGGGAGGCAAGTTGTTAGAAGCAGTGAAAAGTTTTTATCGAGGATGTAAGGCATGTGTGCGTGTAGGAAGAGAGGAAAGTGATTGGTTCTCAGTGAATGTAGGTTTGCGGCAGGGGTGTGTGATATCTCCATGGTTGTTTAATTTGTTTATGGATGGGGTTGTTAGGGAGGTGAATGCAAGAGTTTTGGAAAGAGGGGCAAGTATGCAGTCTGTTGTGGATGAGAGAGCTTGGGAAGTGAGTCAGTTGTTGTTCGCTGACGATACAGCGCTGGTGGCTGATTCATGTGAGAAACTGCAGAAGCTGGTGACTGAGTTTGGTAAAGTGTGTGAATGAAGAAAGTTAAGAGTAAATGTGAATAAGAGCAAATTTATTAGGTACAGTAGGGTTGAGGGTCAAGTCAATTGGGAGGTAAGTTTGAATGGAGAAAAACTGGAGGAAGTAAAGTGTTTTAGATATCTGGGAGTGGATCTGGCAACGGATGGAACCATGGAAGCGGAAGTGGATCATAGGGTGGGGGAGGGGGCTAAAATCCTGGGAGCCTTGAAGAATGTGTGGAAGTCGAGAACATTATCTCGGAAAGCAAAAATGGGTATGTTTGAAGGAATAGTGGTTCCAACAATGTTGTATGGTTGCGAGGCGTGGGCTATGGATAGAGTTGTGCGCAGGGGGGTGGATGTGCTGGAAATGAGATGTTTGAGGACAATGTGTGGTGTGAGGTGGTTTGATCGAGTAAGTAATTTAAGGGTAAGAGCGATGTGTGGAAATGAAAAGAGCGTGGTTGAGAGGGCAGAAGAGGGTGTTTTGAAATGGTTTGGGCACATGGAGAGAATGAGTGAGGAAAGATTGACCAAGAGGATATATGTGTCGGAGGTGGAGGGAACGAGGAGAAGTGGGAGACCAAATTGGAGGTGGAAAGATGGAGTGAAAAAGATTTTGTGTGATCGGGGCCTGAACATGCAGGAGGGTGAAAGGAGGGCAAGGAATAGAGTGAATTGGATCGATGTGGTATACCGGGGTTGACGTGTTGTCAGTGGATTGAATCAGGGCATGTGGAGCGTCTGGGGTAAACCATGGAAAGTTCTGTGGGGCCTGGATGTGGAAAGGGAGCTGTGGTTTCGGGCATTATTGCGTGGCAGCTAGAGACTGAGTGTGAACGGATGGGGCCTATGTTGTCTTTTCCTAGTGCTACCTCGCACACATGAGGGGGGAGGGGGAAGGTATTCCATGTGTGGCGAGGTGGCGATGGGAGTGAATGGGCGCAGACAGTGTGAATTGTGTGCATGGGTATATATGTATGTGTCTGTTTATGTATATATATGTGTACATTGAGATGTATAGGTATGTATATT
Source organism: Panulirus ornatus (assembly GCF_036320965.1). Taxonomy (NCBI): domain Eukaryota; kingdom Metazoa; phylum Arthropoda; class Malacostraca; order Decapoda; family Palinuridae; genus Panulirus; species Panulirus ornatus. The sequence continues at coordinate 45,248,912 of NC_092239.1, read as the reverse complement.
TGCGTGTGTGGACGTGTGTGTGTGGATACATTGTGTATGGGGGTGGGTTGGGCCATTTCTTTCGTCTGTTTCCTTGCGCTACCTCGCAAACGCGGGAGACAGCGACAAAGCAAAATAAAGAATAAATATATATATATATATATATATATATATATATATATATATATATATATATATATATATATATATATATATATATATATATAAAAATTTTCCCTGGGGATAGGGGAGAAAGAATACTTCCCACGTATTCCCTGCGTGTCGTAGAAGGCGACTAAAAGGGAAGGGAGCGGGGGGCTGGAAATCCTCCCCTCTCAGTTTTTTTTTGATTTTCCAAAAGCAGGAACAGAGAAGGGGGCCAGGTGAGTATGTTCCCTCAAAGGTCCACTCCTCCGTTCTTAACGCCACCTTGCTAACGCAGGAAATGGCGAATAGTATAAAATATATATATATATATATATATATATATATATATATATATATATATATATATATATATATATATATATATATATATATATATATATATATATATATATATATATATATATATATATATATATATATATATATATATATATATATATATATATATATATATATATATATATATATGTATATATATATATATATATATATATATATATATATATATATATATATATATATATATATATGTATATATATATATATATATATATATATATATATATATATATATATATATATATATATATATATATATATATATATATATATATATACATATATATATATATATATATATATATATATATATATATATATATATATATATATATATATATATATATGTATATATATATATATATATATACATATATATATATAAATATATATATATATATATATATATATATATATATATATATATATATATATATATATATATATATATATATATATATATATATATATATATATATATATACATATATGTATATATATATATATATATATATATATATATATATATATATATATATATATATATATATATATATATATATATATATATATATATATATATATATATATATATATATATATATATATATATATATATATATATATATATATATATATATATAAATATATATAAATATAACATACAAACCTCCAACAGCCAGGATCGAACCCGGGTGCGCGTTCATATGCATTGTATTTCTTATATATATATATATATATATATATATATATATATATATATATATATATATATATATATATATATATATATATGAGGGAGCGGGAGGCTGGAAATCCTCCCCTCTCGTTTTTTTTTTTTTTTTTTTTTTTCCAAAAGAAGGAACAGAGGGGGGCCAGGTGAGGATATTCCACAAAGGCCCAGTCCTCTGTTCTTAACGCTACCTCGCTAATGCGGGAAATGGCGAATAGTTTGAAAGAAAAAGAAAAGATATATATATATATATATATATATATATATATATATATATATATATATATATATATATATATATATATATATATATATATATGAGGGAGCGGGAGGCTGGAAATCCTCCCCTCTCGTTTTTTTTTTTTTTTTTTTTTTTCCAAAAGAAGGAACAGAGGGGGGCCAGGTGAGGATATTCCACAAAGGCCCAGTCCTCTGTTCTTAACGCTACCTCGCTAATGCGGGAAATGGCGGATAGTTTAAAAGAAAGAAAGAAGAATATATATATATATATATATATATATATATATATATATATATATATATATATATATATATTATCTCTGGGGATAGGGGAGAAAGAATACTTCCCACGTATTCCCTGCATGTCGTAGAAGGCGACTAAAAGGGAAGGGAGCGGGGGGCTGGAAATCCTCCCTTCTCAATTTTTTTTTTTTTTCCAAAAGAAGGAACAGAGAAGGGGGCCAGGTGAGGATATTCCCTAAAAGGCCTAGTACTCTGTTGTTAACGCTACCTCGCTAATGCGGGAAATGGCGAATAGTATGAAAGAAAGAAAGATTATATATATATATATATATATATATATATATATATATATATATATATATATATATATATATATATATATATATATATATATATATATATATATATATATATATATTCATATACATATATATTCATATACATATATATATATATATATATATATATATATATATATATATATATATATATATATATATATATATATATATATATATATATATATATATATATATATTCGTATACAAAAGTCACCTAGGTGACTTGGTATGTCATGGGTCACTTCTATTTTCGCTTTTTGTCAGGTATAAACTTCTTAATATTAGCAATTAAGGCAGATTACTTGACGTCGCTGTTGGCATAATCAGCACAACTAAATGTTTAAGATCTACAGAATCATCCTTATGATAGTCTTTGGTGATCGCATTTTTGTGGTCTTCTCTTCGTACCGCTTGTGGTGCCAGCAACATCCCTCGTTGCAGTTTTTCGGGTCTGGCCAATGCATACATCTTTATCTGCCTTGGATGTGACGGCGTAAACACTTCCAATTCTTTAATGGTTTGGCCGGCTTTTTATTAACTTCTTACTGATAGTGTTATTCTACTGGAGAACAACATTACAAGCACTGTTTTTCAGTACTTTTCTTAGATTTGCTTAGTTGGGAGAATAGGGCAACACTAAGCATTTAGAGCTATCATCACTTGCCACATTATTGTTGCTAGATGCATAAAATGTCTTCTTAGCTTTCCAGTAAACTTTGTTACGAACCAATTGGGATAAATTTATTTTTTCAGCTTCTGGTTAGGACCAACAATACTTAGTGAAATTTACTTATTTCTTATTTCTATGAAAAAGTTTGTTTTCGCTTTTTACGTATCTAAACCTTCAGTTTTGATTTGATTTTATTATATGGGTAAATCATATTATGGTCAGTGTATAAAAGACCCCATCATTTAAGAAATAAATACGGAAAAAATGTTCACGCCAGTTTTACGTATATCTGATCTAAACAAGTTCTGAAGTCTTAATGAAGTGAACGTCCTGGTGTGTAAATGAAATATTTTGGTTCAGGATCCATGTCTCCTTGATAATGGTCATCTTTTTACACGGAATGGGAAATCACATTGATACCTTAACTAATGATGATTAAGAAAAATACAAAGATAAAGACTCTAGCTCCCGGCAGACCGGAAAGGATCAACAATCAACACATTGATATTGGTTTAACAAATAGACGGAGAGCAATTTGAGACCTTGCTGTCGTTTCATTAAAAATCAAATTTCTTCAGAATCTATATTACTGTCTCACTCCAATATCTCAAGTACACTCAAATTTATATTAACATACCCGTATATACTGAACATTCACAGAATTCTTTTGCCATATCATGACTGCAGAAGGGTGATTGAGCACATCCCTGAGAGACTGGTAAGGTTGTGAGATGTGCCTCACGGCTAGGAGGGCCATGAGATTGCTGGCGTAGCTCCGTGTTACCACTACTGTCGTCATCATCCACACCCCGAACACCAGCCGCTCCCACAACCAGTCCGTCGTCACAAGAAAGTCTGAGGAAAAAAGGAAATAAATAACATAACCTTCCTGTGTGCGGTAAGATTACTGAAAAAATTATTAAATACATACATGCATACACACATATTACGCTCTATGTGATAGAGTGTCAGAAAGTAAACTCTAGATTGATATGGGTAAAACTGAAAGTGGATGGAGAGAGAAAGGTGGCTATTGGTGCATATGCACCTGGTCATGAGAAGAAAGATCATGTGAAGCAAGTGTTTTGGGAGCAGCTGAGTGAGTGTGTTAGTAGTTTTGATGCACGAGACCGGGTTATAGTGATGGATGATTTCAATGCAAAGGTGAGTAATGTGGCAGTTGAGGGAATAATTGGTGTAATGGGGTGATCAGTGCTGTAAATGGAAATGGTGAAGAGCTTGTAGATTTGTGCGCTGAAAAAGGACTGGTAATTGGAAATACCTGGATAAAAAGGGAGATATACATAAGTATACGTATGTAATAGGATAGATGGCCAGAGAGCGTTACTGGATTACGTGTTAGTTGATGGGCGCGCGAAAAAGAGACTTTTGGATGTTAATGCGCTGAGGGGTGCAACTGGAGGGATGTCAGATCATTATCTTGTGAAGGCGAAGGTGAGGGTTTCTGGAGGTTTTTCAGAAAAGAAGAGAGAATGTTAAAGAGAGTGGTGGGAGTAAGTGAGCTTGGGAAGGGGACATGTAAGAGGAAATACTAGGAGACACTGGGTACAGAATGGAAAAAAGTGAGAACAAAGGAGGTAAGGGGAGTGGGGGAGGAATGGGATGTATTTAGGGAAGCAGTGATGGCTTGCAGAAAAGATGTTTGTAGCATGAGAAGCGTGGGAGGTGGGTTGATTAGAAAGAGCAGTGGGTGGTGGGATGAAGAAGATTATTAGTGAAAAAGAAGAGAGGCATTTGGACGATTTTTGCAGGGAAATAATGAAGAAGACTGGCAGATGTAAAAAAAAAAAGAAAAGAGGCAGGAGGTCAAGAGAAAGGTAGACGAGGTGAAAAAGAGGGCAAATGAGAGTTGGGGTGAGAGAGTATCAATAAATTTTCGGAAAAATGATGTTTTGGAAGGAGATAAATAAAGTGCGTAAAAAATTAAACAAATGGGACCATCAGTGAAAAGGGCGAATGGGGAGGTGATAACAAGTAGTGGTGATGTGAGAAGGAGATGGAGTGAGTATTTTGAAGGTTTGTTCAATGTGTTTGATGATAAAGCGGCATATATAGATAGGGTGTTTTAGCCTAGGTGGTGTGCAAAGTGAGAGGGTTAGAGAATGATTTGGTAAACAGAGAAGAGGTAGTAAAAGCTTTGCAGAAGACGAAAGCCAGCAAGGCATCGGATTTGGATGGTATTGCAGTGGAATTTATTAAAAAAGAGGGTGATTGTGTTGTTGATTTGATGGTAAGGTTATTTAATGGATGTATGACTCATGGTGAGGTGTGAAAACTGGTGAAATGCTTGCATGTTCAGGCCCCCTCACTCAACATATGATTCACTTCCGCTTCAATGGTTACATCCGCAGCCAAATCTACTTCACTTCCTCCAGTTTTTCTAAAAACTTACCTCATAATTGACTTGTCCCTCAACCCTAATGTACCTAATAACCTTGCTCTTATTCACATTTACTCTCAGCCTTCCTCTTTCACATACTTTACCAAACTCAGTCACCAGCTTCTGTAGCTTTTCAGCCGAATTAGCCACCAGCACTGTATCATCAGCGAACAACAACTGGCTCACTTCCAAAGCTCTCTCATCCACAGCAGACTGAATACTTGCCCCTCTTTCGAAAACTATTCCATTCACCTCCCTAACAACCCCATCCATGAACAAAATACACGCCCATGGACACATCACGCACCCCTGCTGTACACCAACAATCACTGAGAACCAATCACTTTCCTCTGTTCCTATTTATACAAATACCTTACATCGTCGATAAAAACTTTTCACTGCTTCTATATATATATATATATATATATATATATATATATATAACGAATCAAGTGCATATGAACGCGCACCTTCATAGAACATACAAACCTCCAACAGCCAGGATCGAACCCGGGACCCCTGTGCAAGAGGCAGGCATGCTAACCGCTAGGCTATGGGACTGTATAACAGGAAACAACTATTCGAAATACTAAGTACTCGAATACCCTTCGTCTCACAATGGTGAGCAACGGGGTCTATACCGGATGTTTCCGAACAGACGCACATAGCCAGCTGATAGCGTTTTATGAAGGTGCGCGTTCATATGCACTTTATTCGTATTCATATAACTCCGCGTTGTACAGTTAGGTTCGATAATCCTCGATATATATATATATATATATATATATATATATATATATATATATATATATATATATATATATATATATATATATATATATATATATATATATATATATATATATATATATATATATATATATATATATATATATATATATATCTTCTTCCACACACTTTACCAAACTCAGTCACCAGCTTCTGCAGTTTCTCACATGAATCAGCCACCAGCGCTGTATCATCAGCGAGCAACAACTGACTCACTTCCCAAGCTCTCTCATCCCCAACAGACTTCATACTTGCCCCTCTTTCCAAAACTCTTGCATTTACCTCCCTAACAACCCCATCCATAAACAAATTAAACAACCATGGAGACATCACACACCCCTGCCGCAAACCTACATTCACTGAGAACCAATCACTTTCCTCTCTTCCTACACGTACACATGCCTTACATCCTCGATAAAAACTTTTCACTGCTTCTAACAACTTTCCTCCCACACCATATATTCTTAATACCTTCCACAGAGCATCTCTATCAACTCTATCATATGCCTTCTCCAGATCCATAAATGCTACATACAAATCCATTTGCTTTTCTAAGTATTTCTCACATGCATTCTTCAAAGCAAACACCTGATCCACACATCCTCTACCACTTCTGAAAGTTAAGAGTAAATGTGAATAAGAGCAAGGTTATTAGGTACAGTAGGGTTGAGGGTCAAGTCAATTGGGAGGTGAGTTTGAATGGAGAAAAACTGGAGGAAGTGAAGTGTTTTATATATCTGGGAGTGGATCTGGCAGCGGATGGAACCATGGAAGCGGAAGTGGATCATAGGGTGGGGGAGGGGGCGAAAATTCTGGGGGCCTTGAAGAATGTGTGGAAGTCGAGAACATTATCTCGGAAAGCAAAAATGGGTATGTTTGAAGGAATAGTTGTTCCAACAATGTTGTATGGTTGCGAGGCGTGGGCTATGGATAGAGTTGTGCGCAGGAGGATGGATGTGCTGGAAATGAGATGTTTGAGGACAATGTGTGGTGTGAGGTGGTTTGATCGAGTGAGTAACGTAAGGGTAAGAGAGATGTGTGGAAATAAAAAGAGCGTTGTTGAGAGAGCAGAAGAGGGTGTTTTGAAGTGGTTTGGGCACATGGAGAGGATGAGTGAGGAAAGATTGACCAAGAGGATATATGTGTCGGAGGTGGAGGGAACGAGGAGAAGAGGGAGACCAAATTGGAGATGGAAAGATGGAGTGAAAAAGATTTTGTGTGATCGGGGCCTGAACATGCAGGAGGGTGAAAGGAGGGCAAGGAATAGAGTGAATTGGATCGATGTGGTATACCGGGGTTGACGTGCTGTCAGTGGATTGAATCAAGGCATGTGAAGCGTCTGGGGTAAACCATGGAAAGCTGTGCAGGTATGTATATTTGCGTGTGTGGACGTATGTATATACATGTGTATGGGGGTGGGTTGGGCCATTTCTTTTGTCTGTTTCCTTGCGCTACCTCGCAAACGCGGGAGACAGCGACAAAGTATAAAAAAAAAAAAAAAATATATATATATATATACATATATATATATATATATATATATATATATATATATATATATATATATATATATATATATATATATATATATATATATATATATATATATGCTTTCTTCAAATCGCTAATCAAGGCTCACCAACTGAAGTTACGATTTGAATTCCTTAGGAAATGCCTTGATGAACAAGTGATACCAAGATCTGTCCTACCTCAACGTTTGCTGCAGCTGTCTGGTCGACCATTTGACCAATTTCAAAATATTATCTTAAAGAAAAATATTGAATTAAAGAAACTTGAAATGGAGGAGGCTTTTCGCATTTCAAGAGAGAAGAAACGTGCCTTTCAAATGACAATACCGACACAATGGAAGAACCGGATGTTGGACTATTGCTATGATGAATTAAGGAAAGAACGCATTAGGCTACAAGTGTCACTAAACCGTAAGTTGGACCATCTTATTGAAAACAGCGACTGGACCAAGAACACTAACCCATCTTTTGTGGTAAACCTGTCTAATAAACAACTACATAAAGATTCCTTGTGTGCATTAGGCTATGGTTTAAGTTTTGTATGCTCTAACAGAGAAGCCAGCTTTGTTGATGTCACAGTCTTTTTGTTATTTAGAAAAATACAGTAATTTAAGTAATGTATGCCAGTTAAGTAATTTATGCCAGTTTTCAAAACCAGTGGAAGCTAATTGCCCTAAAAGATTCATAAGAGCTATTAACACCTTAAAAAAAGACAAGGATATAGATATTACTGAAGCAGATAAGGCTAACACTATTGTGATTTTAGACAAAAGTAATTATTTATCTAAAATGAATGATCTTCTGAATGATAAGACAACATATTCTAAACTTAGTAAAAATCCCTTAGAAGCAGTTAATTCTCACTTAAATAAAAAAATGAAGTTGTTGTTGAAAGGTAACATTTCTCTTATCAAAAATTTGTCATCTTTGTCCCCTTCATTGCCATATATGTATGGACTTATCAAAACGCATAAACAAAATTTTCCAGCAAGACCTATAGTGAGTTCAGTAGGCTCCATCATATATAAATTATCAAAATGGTTAGTTTCCTTATTAAGCCCTTTAGTGGGTAAGGTATCAAATTCTAATATCATGAACAATGTAGATTTAGTCAACAAGCTAAACAATATCAATATTAATTTTGATTTCAAACTAATTAGCTTTGATGTTTCCTCACTTTTCACTAAAGTTCCAGTTGATGACCTTTTAGAATATTAATTGATGTCTTGGAGGATATTCAATTACCTGTTTCAAAGTCTAATTTCATTGAACTGATAAAATTGTGTATAAAAGACAGTGTATTTCAATTTAATGAAGATTATTATGCTCAAAAATTTGGTATGGCAATGGGTAACCCTCTTTCACCTGTACTAAGTAATCTTTATATGGAATTTTTTGAAACAAAATTACTAAAGGATATCTTACCTTCTAATGCAGTTTGGTTTAGGTATGTAGATGAAGATCTTTGTGTTTGGCCAACAAATGAAAATTTACAAATATTTCTCCTCTTACTTAACAATTTAGTACCTTCCATCAAATTTACTGTAGAAAATGAAAGTAATGGTATGTTACCATTTTTAGATTGCATGATCCATAGACAAGGAAACAAGTTTAAGTTTAGCATATACAGAAAACCCACCAATGTATGCTCATATATCCATTATTACTCATCTCAACATGACAGAGTTAAACTATCATCATTTCAATCTATGTTCCTAAGGGCATTACGTATTTGCAGTCCAGAGTTTATTGATGATGAGTTTGAGAAGATATATTCTATTGGATCTATGTTAAAGTACCCTAGATCTTTCATTGATAAATCCCTTAAGTTAGCAAAGAAATCATTTTATAGAGTTGAACCCAAACCTCCCATTGACACCAAGAATCTTTTAGTTTTCGCTTTTAATAATAATTTCACTTTGCTTCCCATGTTGCTTAAATCCTTTAATGTAAATGTTGCCTTTAGCAACAATGATACTATAAAGAATATCTTAATCAGGAATTCACCAGAAAATTCTCTTGGTTGCATCTACAAAGTTCCTTGTGGAAACTGTGATAAATTTTATGTTGACCAGACTGGTAAGGATCTTTCTGTTAGACTTAAGCAACATAAATATAGTATAAGAACGGGACAAGAATCAAATGCCTTGTTTAATCATTTTAAAAACTATGGTCATTGTATTGACTGGAGTAACGCCATCTCAGTTGTTAACTCTAACTCTATTACCAAGAGAAATATCATTGAATCTTCTATTATTAAATGCACAAAGAATTATAATCTTAATATTAGTGATGGTCTGTACAAATTAGATAACTTTATTGTTGATAAGATTTGTAAAATGCTAAGTTTATGAACGCTCGTTGTATGTTTTGGACAATCACATGTTTACCAAATGGCGTAATAGCTTCGTCTCTTCGATGTATATCAACTGACTGTTATATTCCTCTCTTGTTTCTCCCCTGATGATGTGATTATTACACGAAAGTGCACTTGGGAACTTTTCGTATTTCATTTTCCCCGTGGACTCATAGGAATTATATATATATATATATATATATATATATATATATATATATATTGGCAGCGGATGGAACCATGGAAGCGGAAGTGGATCATAGGGTGGGGGAGGGGGCGAAAATTCTGGGGGCCTTGAAGAATGTGTGGAAGTCGAGAACATTATCTCGGAAAGCAAAAATGGGTATGTTTGAAGGAATAGTGGTTCCAACAATGTTGTATGGTTGCGAGGCGTGGGCTATGGATAGAGTTGTGCGCAGGAGGATGGATGTGCTGGATATGAGATGTTTGAGGACAATGTGTGGTGTGAGGTGGTTTGATCGAGTGAGTAACGTAAGGGTAAGAGAGATGTGTGGAAATTAAAAGAGCGTGGTTGAGAGAGCAGAAGAGGGTGTTTTGAAGTGGTTTGGGCACATGGAGAGGATGAGTGAGGAAAGATTGACCAAGAGGATATATGTGTCGGAGGTGGAGGGAGCAAGGAGAAGAGGGAGACCAAACTGGAGGTGGAAAGATGGAGTGAAAAAGATTTTGTGTGATCGGGGCCTGAACATGCAGGATGGTGAAAGGAGGGCAAGGAATAGAGTGAATTGGAGCGATGTGGTATACCGGGGTTGACGTGCTGTCAGTGGATTGAATCAAGGTATGTGAAGCGTCTGGGGTAAACCATGGAAAGCTGTGTAGGTATGTATATTTGCGTGTGTGGACGTATGTATATACATGTGTATGGGGGGGGTTGGGCCATTTCTTTCGTCTGTTTCCTTGCGCTACCTCGCAAACGCGGGAGACAGCGACAAAGTATAAAAAAAAAAAGAAAAAAAAAAAAAAAAAAAAAAATATATATATATATATATATATATATATATATATATATATATATATATATATATATATATATATATATATATATATATATATATTTTTTGGTCAATATATATATATATATATATATATATATTTTTTGGTCAATCTTGGTCAATCTTTCCTCACTCATTCTCCATGTAACCAAACCATTTCAAAACACCCTCTTCTGCTCTCTCAACCACGCTCTTTTTATTTCCACACATCACATCTCTCTTACCCTTACGTTACTTACTCGATCAAACCACCTCAAACCACACATTGTCCTCAAACATCTCATTTCCAGCACATCCACCCTCCTGCGCACAACTTTCTAAAATGGGAATATATATATATATATATATATATATATATATATATATATATATATATATATATATATATATATATATATATATATATATATATATATATATATATATATATATATATATATATATATATATATATATATATATATATATATATATATATATATATATATATATATATATATATATATATATATATATATATATATATATGTGTGTTTGTGTGTGTGTGTGTGTTTGTTTGCGTTTATTTATTTCATATTCATGACACTAGATCCCCATTTCCCACGTCAGTAACACCAGGCAACATACCAAGTTAGATCCATCCAGTCATACACACACCTATATACATACATGCTCATATATGTACATATGTATACATATGCATATACTTCTCAGCATATACACATATACAGCATTAGAAATAAATACCCATGTATATATTCATACTTGCTTGCCTTCATTCATTCCTGGGGCAACCCGACCCCACAGGAAACAGCATCGCCAAACCCTGCCTCAGCGAGGTAGCGTCAGGAAAACTGACAAAAACAGGCCGCATCTCTTCACACTCAGTCGCTAGCTGTCATATGTAACACTCCGAATCCATAACTTCCTATTCGCATAAAGGCCCCACTGACCTTTCCGTGGCTTACCCCAGACGTTCAGTCCACTGACAGCATGTCGACCACAGTATACCACATCTTTCCATTTCTTTGTATTCCCAGCATGCCTTTCAACCTCCTGCATGTTCCGGCCCAGGTCGCTGTCTTTCCACGTCCTATTTGGTCTCCCACGTCTCCTTGTTCCCTCCACCTCAGACACATATATCCTCTTTGTTGACCTTTCCTCACTCGATCTCTTCATATGTCTAAATCATTTCAACACAGCCTCTTCTGCTCTTTCAACCACACTTTTCATTTCCTCATATCTCTTTTGCCCTAATATTATTTACTCGATCAAACCACCTCACACAGTATATTGCCATTAAACATTTCATTTTCAACACATCCACCCTCCTTTATATAACCCTATCTATAACCCATGCCTCGCAACCATATAATGTTGTCGGAACTACTGTTTCTTCAAACATGCCAATTTTCGCTCTCCAAGATAACGTTCTCTTTCCACACATTCTTAATCGCTCAAAGAACCTTTGCCCTCTCCCTCACCCTATGAATCACATTCACTTCCGTGGTTTCATTCGCTGCTAAGTCCACTCCAAGATATCTAAAACATTTCCCTTCCCCCAGTTTTCTCCATTCAAACTCACATCTCAACCAACTTGTCCCTCAACCCTGCTAAACCTAATAACCTTGCTTCTATTAATATTTCCTCTCAACTTTCTTCCCTTCACATATTTTTCCAACTAATTTACCAAATTCTGCAGTTTCTCAATCGAATCAGCCACCAGCCCTGTATCATCGGCGAACAACAACTGACTCACTTCCTAGGCCCTATCATCCCCAACAGACTGCATACTCGCAACTCTCTCCAAAAATTTCTGCATTTTACCCCAACCACCGCTTTAATAAAATAAATCTAACAACCTTGGGGACATCACACACCCCTGCAGCATACCGACCTTCACTGGGAACCAATCACTCTTCGCTCTTTCTACTCGTACACATGCCTTACATCCTTGATAAGAAATTCTTACTCCTTCTAGCAGCTTAGCTCCCAACTCGTTAGATCTTCGAGAAAGCTTCTCTATCCATCCTCTCTTAACTTTTCTCCAGATCCATAAATACCACTTGCAAATCCATCTCGTTTGTTCAGTATTTCTTACACACATTCTTCAGAGAAAACACCAAATCCAAACATCCTCTACCACTTCTGTAACCACACTGCTGTTCTCTGATCTGATGCTCTGTACATGACTTCAGCCTCTCAGTCAATACCCTAGAGTACGGATTAAGTTCTCTGTGCTCCAACAAGGAAGCCAACCGCGTTGATGTAACAAAATCTTTCTGTAATTTCGAAATTTTACTGTAAATCATCTAGTGATGAAATTAACATCAGCAAATATTCTATGTGTGCCAGTTTGTCAAAACCAGTGGATCCTACTTGCCCCTAAAATGTTTTTATGATCTATTAATAATTCTAAAAAATATGTAATGATATACATATCAGTAAAGCAGAAAAGGCTAACACAGTTGTGATTATGAACGAAACAGATTATCTTTCTAAGATTAATGATTTTTTAAGTGATGACACTACATACTTTGAACTCAGTAAGAATCCGCTGAAAAGCAGTTATTCTTATTTTGATAAAGAACTGAAGACTTTGTTGAAAGGTAATGGTTCTTTAATCAAAAGTTTATCATCTTTGTCCCCTTCATTGCCATATATGTGTGGACTTATCAAAACACATCAACCAAATCTTCCAGCATGGAGTTATCAAAACACATCAACCAAATCTTCCAGCATGGAGTTATCAAAACACATCAACCAAATCTTCCAGCAAGACCCATAGAGAGTTCAGTGGGCTGAATCACATGTAAATTTTCAAAGTGGCCAGTTCTTTATCAAACCAATTTGTCAGTAAGATACCAAATTTTAATATCATGAACAATGTAGATCTAGTTAACAAACTTAATGATATCAATGTTGATTTTGATTCTAAATTGGTTAGCTTTGAATTTTTATCAATGTTCACAAAAGTTCCAGTTCATGACCTCTTGGACAATATTCATCTTACCTGTTTCAACGTCTGTTTTTTTGAATTGATAGAATTGTGTATGAAATACTGTGTATTTCCATCTGATGGAGAATATCATGCTCAGAAATTTGGTATGGCAATGGGTAACCCTCATTCACCTGCATTAAGTATCCTTGTACGGAACTCTCTGAAATAAAATTACTAAAGGATATCTTACCTTCTAATGCAAATTGGTTTAGGTATGTAGATGATGTTTTTTGTGTTTGGCCAACAAATGAAAATTTACAAACATTTCTCCCCTTACTTAACGTTAAATTCAGTACCTTCGAGCAACTTTACTGTAAGAAATGAAAATAGTGGTATGTTACCATTATTAGATTGCATCTTTTATAGGGAGGGAAACAAGTTTAAGTTTAGCATACACACAAAACCTACCAATATATGCTCATATATCCATTATTACTCATCTCAACATGACAGACTTAAACTATCATAATTTCAATCTATGTTCCTTAGGGCATTACGTATTTGCAGTCCAGAGTTTATTGATGATGAGTTTGAGAAGAAGGTTAACGTTATTGCAAAGATGGATATATTTGAAGGTATCGTAGTCCGACGGATATTGCTGGAATGGGAGGCATTGGTATGCGGCAGAACGAGAGAATGTGGATGTGCTGCAAATGAAATGCCTGAGAACATCCCTTAGTGTGAGTAGGATTGGTCGTGTAAGGACTATATGGATAACAATGTAAGAGTGAGATGCGGGATCAAGAGCAGTCGGGTTGACGGAACCGACCAAGGGGTGTTGAAGTGAACACGATTAGAAGAACTGTGAAGTTACTGACTGAGAGGAACTACGTAATAAAAGTGAAGGGAGTAAAAACGAGGGAGAAAATGAGAAAGAAATGGAAAAAAAGGAAATTATCAAATAGATTATTGTTTCTTCTAATGTTTCTGTCTTTTGAATAAGAGTTTTAGTAAGTCCTTATTTTTGAGGTGTATTTCCTCTATGAGACTGATAAAAGACAATATATGATATCACCTGTAAAACAATATCATGTTTTGCTTTACGTTTCGAACTACAAAAGTCACATTATAATACAAGACGTGAGATGCAGTACCTCTGGATAATATGATGAACAAGTTCTGTGCTCTTGCACAAACCTTACCCTGTTGTAACAAAATGCGAATAAAAGTGGAAATTTCATCTAGCCACATATCCTGGTATTGCACACTGGCGTTAAACAGCGAAGACAGACACAGAATCACAAGAGGCAGCACCAGCAGCGTCGTCAGGATGGCCGCCCATACCAGGGGCGTGAGGGGCAGCAGGAAGCCCCACGGGTCCACCTCTAGTCGCCCTCTCCCTGCCAGGATCCTCCAATCATCAATCCACAATGGCCATGTGAAGTCTATCACTTCAGCTCGGCTCGTACTGGTTCCAAAAGGTCCAAGAGCAAAGTCTGCTTCCTGTAAACTTTCAATGATATAGAATTGTTTGTTGTCGAATATCACAAGGAAACAGGCTACTTTCGAATCTAAGATCCACTGAAAGATGACTGACGGACTAATTTGGTTTTTAATGTCATGTCCCACTTTCTTGATCCTAACTGATATATATATGTTGGGTCCAAAGAGATTAGAATTATTTTCATATATCGGTAATTAATTCCAGTTTACTTGGCAAGTCACGTGGAACTCTGGCTCCGTAAGCTTTGCTCACACACTCCCTCAACACGTGACCAGTATGCTGAAGTAAATCATGGACTTCGACACTTATATATGTGCTTCTTAGCTTTACACTTTACACATTAAGTTGATCCATCAATTCAGACCAATTCTCCCTTCACACTGCCTCCATACAAAATATATTACCATTGCATTCATTTCTCACTCATACTTCTAACATCTCGTGAGAAGGATCCTCAGCTTTGATAAATTCTCTTCCTACAGAATATCCGTCTTTTTCATATTCTACATTTTCGCATTTTACCCTTTGCTGTTCTGCTGTGTATCTTGTTGATCAGTATCTCATCTGCCATGCGTTCCACATGATCATACCATCCTCAGAGACTTTTATCCTTAAACTTTAAAATGATTTCATGCCACATAACCTTCTTATATCATCGTTCTGTTGATCATCCTAACACTGATCTGTATACGTTAATGGTTTTGCAACCATACATCAGCCCTGGGATAAGGGCTCCTTCATGTAGGCTTCTTACCTACTATGTTTAATTTCTGTCCCATCGCACATAAATCTTCAGCGTAACTCAGTCTGTCGGCCTCACATGACTCTTCTCTCAACTTCAGCTTCCTCAATACAATTCTCATGATGGTGTCTCAACCATTCGGACTCACCAGTAGCTGCCACTTCTTTACTGTGTGAACTGATTCTGCAATATGACTTGTTTCCCTTTCAAAAAATAGTGTCATCCTGTCATTCGCATTTATTCTCAGCATCCTTCTCTTATGAACTAATTTTGCATCATCAAACCGGCCCACCTTTCTAATTCCTTCTGTGATTTAACTACGAGAAGTCCAGCACTCTTAAATTGAAAGTCATGTTCCTTTTACATATAAAACCCAGCAAAAGTTCTAGGCCTACCTACCAACCTGTTGTAAGTTCCGATTTTTGTTGCCTACCTCAGTTCTGTTGTTTTGTTTTGTCGTCTACTAGAGTTACCCTCATACTCATTATATCCACTTTTCCAGCCCAGGATCTTTCACCTTGTTTAGATATCCCTTACCTTCCTACTCACTGTGCTTATGAATCTTGGCTGAAACCTATTATCCTATATCATACCCCAATATCAATATCTCCAGCTCACTATGTCCACTATATTTGACCAGGAACCATCAACACGCATGGTGCCTCAATATAGTTAATGCCCTCTCATCCTACATGCCAAGCTAGATCATCAACCCGTTATCCAGCATGGTGTCCAGCTACACTGATCTACCATGCCCACCACATAAGAACTAGAAAGTCTTCTTCATTCTACATCAAATGCCACAGCAACTTACCTGTCTGACCACCATTCCCACCATACCGGACCATGAACCATCCTCCAGCCTGGCACCCCAGGATCTGTCGTCTGGTCGTACATACGAGTACCTAAGAATCAAAATGATTACTCTTGTAGAATAACTTACATTCTAAAATTGTTACATGTAAAATGTGTATACATTTCAAGTAATTACGTACCTGGCAGGCAAACGCTTATGATTTCAATTAGGTTCAGTGGATCACAAAAGTATCGGTGTACAATATGCGTGAAACATTAGGGACTACTGTACGAAAGTTACTGAATCAATAGTGCGACTCACATGTTGGTAGCCGTGAGGTTGGGAGGTGCCATGAAATAGCAACTACCGATAACCCCTGGCTAACATATAGCATATGTTATGTTTTTATAAACAGAAAATGTTCATAACAACCAGACGTTGGCACTGTATCCTGGGAGACAGATATATAGTGGGTAACGTGGCTCACATTGGTGGTGACGTATACAGGCCTATCTTTGTGCGCCGATAATGGTAGCATGTTGTCAATGGACGGCGTCATGTGCTCATTACCCTCACACACTACATCGACTCTTATCATATGACAATCACCTCGCGTGAACTGCAATGTGTGACAATCATGTATGGTTGATGAACTGGTCGCTAACTGGCCATCAGTACAATATAATCCGTTAGGCAAAATCGTATACTCTATTACGCTATGGTAATACAATACTATACAATATATTGTGTCATATGTTCAGGGAAACAAAAGTAACACCTGCTTCACATCTTTACTGATATACCAACAACGAGTATATCCTCCACCTAACACAGCAGTCAGCCCAGCCTCAGGCCTGGTTGATGCCACATTCGTGAAGTGTTGTCCAGGAGGACGTCGGTCGCAGCTGTTGCCACGCCTCTAAAGCACCAGCGATAACAGCAGCAGTAGCAGCAGCACGGGTCCAGGGTCGTTGCAAGTCTGGCATATGTGGCAGCATTGCTGGCCAGACCTGCTCTATACTAGGGTTCATGTCTGGGAATCTGGGTGGATGTGTGATGTCAGGCTGCTGGTCAAACCACTACCTAACAGCCCGGCATGTGTGGAGTGGGCTGTTATCGTGAAGGAGGCTCATTTTCAGGGAACAGCCATGCCTGAACCTAGGGCAGTAGAACCTCCTCCAGGATCTCAACATATTTGACAGCGGTAATTCGTTTGACGTTCAGTTACGTTGCATTAGTACCGCAGTGTGGCAACCTGTAGACAACACAGATCTATTGACGTGGATGCAGCTGAGGCGCCTATCTTCACGAATAGTTATTAAGGCAGACACGAGAGAGAGAGAGAGAGAGAGAGAGAGAGAGAGAGAGAGAGAGAGAGAGAGAGAGAGAGAGAGAGAGAGAGAGAGAGAGAGAGAGACTAGCCTGGTGTTGGGTGGGCGCCAAACATAATATGTTTGAATTACCATCTGAACTGAACGTCTTTTCGTCACAAAAGACGACACGCTCCCAGAACTCAGCAGGTTTATCGTCATCCTGGAGCGCCTACTCCATCCTGTCCTCTACATTACGCTCGTCGTTCAGGTCCAGCTTTTCGGCTGGCCTGCGACCTTTCACACCCACCCTGCTGTGATGCCTCCGCTAGCCTGCTGCACTGTAGAACTAGGTCAGTATGTATGCTGACAGCATGTGTTTGTGGAGCATCGGTGATTCCATCAACTACGGACTGGTAAAAATAAAAAAAAGATAAGAAAACAGAGGGTTGCTTCTTAGCGGTATTACGTAACATTGTCTATATCTTATCCACGCCATAATTAACACATAACCATAATCATAACATAATCTAACATTTTCTATCATGTCAGTCGCATTATTTGCCTGGTCTTCATCATCGGCGGTTACGCAGTGTGGGCAGCCGACCCGTGGCATGTCTGCATGTTGGCCACCCGTTGCTGCTCCTGTGTTTCGTTGGATGCCAAGCTGACGCGCGATATCGCAAACGCTTTGGCCTGCTAAATGGAGGGCTACGATGGCTCCGCGTGTTGACTGTGAGGTTTCCACTACATCTAACAAAAGCATGATTCTGGAGCCCGACGATGACTGTCAGGGTTCCGTGAACGACCTTCTGAAACATTGTTCCAGTAATTCCGACCTTCCAAACCAGCCATAGCCAGGCATACTAACACTTCCACAACATCAGCAGTTGTGTGAATTATTTCGGTAGGTATCGGACCCCCTGTGCACCAATACTTTTGTGATCCAATTTAAATATAAATTGGTTATGATAGAATATATGGTCATTACAAACAGCAAGATAATAGTAAATTCGGAAGACATATTACAAGAGTGTCACTAATGAATACCAGACGTTTGAATAAGTGGAGGGTGGCAATGGATAGGTAATAGAAAGGTTGGCAGGTGAAAAAGAAATGAAACCAGTTGCAGCATACCATGAATGAGAGGTAAATCTTTATCCTCTCAATTGCGACATGATCACTGTTGCTGAGAATCAGTGCTAATGTGTTGTTCTTCGTTGAGTCAAACATCCATCCATAGAAATAGAATCTGCTGATTTGACGTTCCCTTTAAAGATTACCTTTACCGGTCATTAACTCAAACGTTCTCCAACAACTTCAGCAATTCAGCCTTCCTTCCTCATCTCCGCACTGATCAGTCTTTAGCTGAGTCTCCTGTTGATGAAGCCGTTCCTTTGGGCTTCTTATTTTTCCCTATGAATTTATTTGAGAGAATCCCACTACTAACTCTTACTCCCCACCTCTCCTCATTGAACCTATGACTTCTCCCATATAATCTTCACTCTTGGTCTTCATAGTTCTTCCCAAGGTGCTACTGGTATAAAGGTCATTTGATCCAGAACCCATACCTCCTCATGTCCTAAAATGTATATGCCTCTAAGTTACCTCTTATTCTTTTTCACTTGTTTCGATACTAAGAAACCAAACATTACCCTCGTCTTAAAACCATGCCTCACTACTGTGGAGCCTAGCTTTTCCTATCCAGTCTGGTATCTACGGTATTTCAGGTGAAATAACTTACGAGAAATTGACGCCCGAGGCGATATAATCCAGCACGTTCGACGCTGGTCCCATGAAGGTAAGTCGTTTTCCGCCGGGAGCATCAGGGGTCATCCACCACCAATGCCTTCTGAGTTGGGAATTCCTCGGCTGACACGACTAGGCTTGTCTGATGAATGAACCTGCCAGACAATGGTACTGCAGAGTTAAATATAAGGATTGCATTCTCTTTACGTGACTTCCTGCTCACGTTTCCACTTAATCTCTTTCCATGTTGTACCATTCTCAGCACGAGTAACCATATATATATTATATACTTATATATTATATACATGTGTATATAAAAACAACCTTTATGGAGCTTTTGGAGCTCCAAGGCGTTTCACGCAACTCATTCCAAACAAATTTTTTCATCTTTCATCAACAAATGTGTGAGGGGAGGTACAATAGTGGCAAAGTTAACAATAAACATCCTGTAGTATCCAACCGTTTCCAACAAAGCATCTGAGTTATTTTCTAGATCGAGGGGCACCTATCTGGGCTAAAGCCTGGACCTACTGTAGGTGGAGTTAGCTCACCTTGGCCGATCACATAGTCCAAATACTGCACCTTAGCTTTTAGAAATTTACATTTGTCCCAGTTGAGAACAATATTAACTATACCGAAGACAGTTAAAAGGTTATGAAGTCTTTGTAAATGTTCGTCCCTGCTCTGACCATCTATCACAATATCATCTAAATAAACCACACAACCAGGCAAGCCTTTAACGAGAATGTCCATACGACTCTGAAATGTGCCAGGGAACATATTGCATGCTAAAAGGCAATTTGATTTGCTAGAATCCTTTCTTGAGGTCGGGTTTTTTTTTCACTCAGATAGCTATCATTGCCAACTTGATCTGCAGTCTTCCACACGTGACAGGGGGTAACTGTCAGTCCTAGTTATCTCGTTGACTCATCGGTAGTCGATACAAAACCGATAGGTCCCGTCAGGCTTGGATACAAGGGTTACGAGCAAGCTCCACTCCGACTGACACTGGTCAATCAGAATGCGCCCCAGTACGTAGTTTAGTTCCTGAAGGATTGTCGCTCGTTGTAAACTTACCCGGTAAGGAGCTTGTTTAATAGGCCGTGCCTCTACTACGTCTACATCATGGCTTGTCGGTGAGGTCTATCTAGGTGTGCTTCGGAAAAACTCTGAGTGTTTTGACGGCAAGGCAGATATATCCCCCCCGTCGGTTGCGAGATTCTCGCTTTCTATTCCCTGTCCGTGCCTCCGTCAGGTCCCCAGATCTCCAGGTGACCCGTAGCTGGATCGTCCTTAAGACACCCGGCTCTTGCTGGACGTTCCATGACGCAGAACGACACACTCTGCTTGACAAGGGGGAAAGTCTAGAATGAAATATGATTTAGCATGTTGACATGGCATAATCTCTGGCCTCTGCGTCTGTCAGAGTCGAGACAAGGTAATTTGAGTCCCCTACCCTCCTGATAATGGCGCATGAACCCTGAAATCGGGTGGCTAGTGGTTTTCCTAGTTGGGGTAATAGAAGCAACACCGTCACTCATCGCAAAACTCCTCAGTAAAGATCGTTTGTCATACCAGCTCTTCATTCGTTTCTGGGTCTCTTAGATGCTTTCGAGCTGCTTCCCAACATTTCTGTAGTCTATCCTTTAATTCGCTGATGGAGTCTAGCATTCCAACACTCTCACCCTTGTTTAGCCATACATCTTTCAATAACTTATAAGGCCCTCGGACCCCGTGGGCAAACATCAGCTCGAAGGGGGAGAAACCTAGAGACTCGTTCTGCACTTCTCTGGTAGCAAACAAAAGAAAGAGCAGTCCCTTACCCCAGTCTCTAGTGTTGTCGAAACAATACTTTTTCAGCTTGGACTTTAAGTATAGAATGGTAATGTTCCAATGCGCCCTGACTCTAAGGGTGGTAAGTGGTGAAAGCAATCTTACCAATAACCAGCTTTTTCAGAGTTTGTTGAAAAGTCGTGCACCTAAAATAGGGCCTGATCAGATTGCGCCTCTTTGGATCATCCAAACTTTGTGAAGAAGCTAAGTAATTCCCAGGCTACAGCTTTTGCATTCATGCTTCTTAAAGGTATCGCTTCGGGATATCTCCTGTTCATATCAATATTACTCAAAATGTAATAGTTACCAGATGAGGACTTTGGCAAGGGGCCCACAGTGTCAACTATAACACGGTCAAACGAATCTTCAAATGGGAGAATAAGAACTAAGGGAGCAGCCTTAATCTTTTGATTAGGCTTCCCTATCACTCGACATGTATGACACGTCTTTATATACTGAACGACATTCTGGCGTACACTAGACCAATACATATTTCGCCACGCTCTGTCCACAGTCCTTCTCAACCCTAATTGACCTGCGAAGTTCGAGTCATGGGAAAGCTTCAAAATCTCCCTTATGTAGGGACGTGGCATCACAACCTGGTGGATTGCCTCCCACTCTTCGTCTTCCAAATTACATGACACCTGACACCATTCCCTCATTAGCAACCTATCCCGAATATGAAAAAACGTCAGCATATTCTTCAGCTGACTCAGACAGTTTCTTAAATTCTGGTTCGACCCTCGGCAATTGATTCAGATTCTGCCGAGACAAATCAGCACCCTCACCCACTAATCGTTGTTCGGATTCCAAACCAGTAAAAAGGGTATCACAGCTCCACCTCACCGGTTTCAACATCAGAGGTTGTTCTTACATTCTCCTGCTCAACCTCTGTCTGCTCAAAAACACTATCCACTTATCTAGCTATCAGGGACCTGGTAACTGCGCACACTGGGAATTTATCTGGCGCCTCTTCTTCAAGATGCTTTGTCTCCGTGTACTCCACCGATTTCACAGACAACACTGGCTCAAGATTCATCTTTCCTCCCGTTAGGTCATTGCCCTATCCCAAGACAGGCACCTTATTCACAATCTCCACAAGAGCTAGTCCCGCGAAGAGATCTGATTCCACACACACTCATTAGCTAGTGGAGCTGCCTTCAGACTCCACAGCCCGCTAAATGATATTCGTTTCTCTGACTCTTCAACAGGCACCTAAACCTTTAATATCAGGGACTGCAGCGTTCTGGAATCACTCAATACTTTCACCTCTTTTCTCACTCCACAACTTAACACATAAACCTTAAACGGGAAGACGTTGTAGTTCCCCATAAACGGATCCTTAACTACAGAGTTACTACCACTTTCACAGGTCCCACTGTCACACTGAGAGGAGTTAGCCACAATTACACCTCAGGTTGGGTCGAAGGTTGATATAAGATTTACGGGCTGACCTGTCGTACAATATCTGGATTCTTTCAACCTGATGCAGCACTCCGGCACCTGGTGTCCAACTTTGCCACAATGATAAGATGATTTAACCCTCTCGGAATTGTTACTCACAGAGGCCTTCGGCAAAGGTGCTGCTCAGGTAGGGTTACACTTAACAAATTTTCCCTTGCCATCAAACTTTTTTCGAGGTCTCTCCGCAAAATGTTTGTGAGTCAGCGCGTACTGCTCTGCTAGCAAACCAGCCTTGTCAACAGACTTCACTTCTCTTTCATCCAAATGAATTGTTTGGAGCGTAACCACTTCGTTAATAAATTGCCCTTTTCACAAAAACATTCTAAATAGGTCTGGTCAAGGTTCTTACGCTTATTTCTAAACTTGCGTCTGTAACCTTCTGGAATTCATTCATAAGCTTTCATAACAACGTCCTTTACTACTTCATGATCAGTACTCTGGTCACTAGACAACGCAGCGTATGCAGTCTGAGCGGTACCGCTAAGGACAGGTTATAACAAAATCGATCAAAACGGCTTGGGCCAAGAGAGATTATGGGCCACATTATCAAGCGTAGAGAAAAAATTTAGTTACATCATCTTCACAGAACTTTGTTACAAATATTACATGTTTTGTAAAATCAAACCCTGGCACTGGCTTTAACCTCTGTGCCTGTGCGTTAAGTCTAGCTTATTCAATCTATGCGTGTGCGTTAATTTTAACAATTTCTAGTTGAAACTGCTGGTGTTCAGGGTTAAGATTAATAGGAGCTGGACGGGGGCTAAAACTTCTGCCAACCTCGATGGTAGAACAGGTATCATCAACACTTTTCTGATGTCAGGTTCACCTCCCTCTGCTCCAATCTTGGGCACAGTACCTCGCAACTCCTCACCAACCAACTCACTTACCACCAAAGCCTCCAACTCTACGAGCATTCCGGTCATACTCAAATCTTAGCCTATCTGAAACAAGCTTTAATTATAATTTTATGAAGATTCAATATCACTTGGAGAAGGCTTATACTGACAAAAATATTCCACGTCAGCATCACCGATCAACGACTTGATCAACCACGAGTAAGGGACACCGTAGGGGAAGAGAGTCCTGGCGAGGTTGCTAATTTCTTGTTACGCTACAATGGGAGAACGGTACTCCAAAGTTAAGGGATGAAATTAAACACAGGGATGAAAACTATTTACATTAAAAATACTAGTAATACAAAAAGGAATAATTATACTCAGTTGCCCGCCAACCTTTGTCGAGGACAGACGTTTTTTTTGTGTGCCACTTAGTTACCCACTTCCACTTAGAAAAATCTTTGAATCTTTTTTAGGGAAATTTG
This sequence comes from Panulirus ornatus, assembly GCF_036320965.1. Taxonomy (NCBI): domain Eukaryota; kingdom Metazoa; phylum Arthropoda; class Malacostraca; order Decapoda; family Palinuridae; genus Panulirus; species Panulirus ornatus. Next base: position 45,224,451 of record NC_092239.1, on the reverse strand, counting down.
AATCGTAGTGAAATCCTTGATGATAGCTCCAGCTTCTCGAGTTGTCTGCCCTAGGTGCCATCGAGAGTTCGCCAGGTATTTTCTCCTCAGGGAAGAAGGTAGGTACACTTTTTGTGAGTTCCGCAACGTGTTTGATGGGCTATCGGTAGGTGTTAGGAAAAACAGCGAAGCGTGGAGAAACTAATGTTAGGATTAAAGGGTGGAAAGAGGAAACTGCGTTCTTGGCGGCGAAAGCGGTTGCAATACAGGAAACAGACACAGGTATGTCATCTGGAGTAGATTGCTTAGATAAAAGAATAGCAACTTTTAAGACGAAGTTGGAAGATACTTCCACCTTCCAGCCTGCAAGCAAATCGTAGCATTATCAGGACCAAGAGTTCTGTGCAAAGGGTGAAACTTGGACGAACTTGTCTTATCCAAGTGCTAGGATAGAACACGTCCTAGATAAGTTTGACGGCGTAGTCTCAAACAGATCCCGAAAAAGTCATTTTTGTCGTTCAGGTGGAGATTAACGATGCCATTAATGGGAGATCAGAAGAAATATTAGCTAAGTATAGAGAACTTATTAGCAAGTTAAGGAAAGTCGTAGGAAGCGTATGATATCGTGACGTCCATTCCTGTGCCCTCAGTAGAATGCTGGAGATAAACAGTAGGAAAGTGTTTAGTATAGACCTCTGGGGTCATTCTTATCATGATAGATCTCTGTACGCTAGGCATGGTCTTCACTTAAATGGAATAGAGAAAATCCACCTTGGCAGAGTATTGGATGAGAACATCAAGCCTTTTTCGATGGAGATAAACTACTCAGAAGAGCAAATCAAGCCTGAGCTAACGACAGAGCTAGGAAAATGGGGAGGGTGAAGGGGTAGCTATGGGAGGTGGGTCGGTGCTGGAGGACCCTTACAGGCAGACGAATTTGCAAATAAAATCAAAGTTGGGTCAGTTGGGGACAACTTAGGCAGTAGCAGCAGTAGGTACAGGTCAACTGTCAGGTAGTTTGTGAGAACAAGGCTGGTAGGGCCCAGTATGGGTAGGGTCAGGGTAAGGCGGCGAACCCAAAACAGATGGTGAACCGTCTCTCTCCCACTGTTGCTCACGCCGACGTTAACAGTGATAATACAAACACGCATACCGACAGTAAAAAAGAGGTAGAGTCAGTCCAGATATCAACTCCGAGGGAAATGACCGGAGCATCATTACGAAACGCGATAAACTTATATCCTATGATAGACTTATATCCTATGATCAACTTATATCCTATGATGAACTTATATCCTTTGCAGTTACTGAAAAACCGAACATTAACGCGATCTCAGAAGCGTGTGTAAACTCTGAGAATAAACAATTAATCGACGAGTTAGCAATACCCGGATACAAACTATTTACGAAAGATCCCTTACACCGGGTAAGTGCTAATATAAGTGGTAATAAGTTAAGCATACCACAACCAGTGAAAATGTTTCAAGGATCTGATGAAGAAGAGAGAAATAAAGAGCTCTGAAGTACTTAAAAACCTGGACCAATCAAATCTTACAAATCCAATGGCTCAGATAATTCAGCTCCAAGATTCTTAAAGGTCAGAAAACAGCTGATATACCCCATAGCAAAATCATTCAGCAAAATCTATAGGATAGATAGGCGCCAGCTGACTGGAAACTAGCAAATGTTACTCCTATATATATAAGAAAGGAGACAAAAAGTATGCCTTGAACTACCACCCAATCAGCCTTACGTTAGCGTTGGGTAAAACGATGGAAAAAATAATACGAGACGATATTGTCACATTTCTAGAACACAAAATTATATTGGACAACCAACACGGGTTCAGCGATAGATGACCCTGCTTAACACACTTGCTTGCATTTTATAATGTTATTTACCAGGATTGGGATGGAAAATTACCGTCTGATGTCGTATATTTAGATTTCCGAATGGTTTTCGATAAAGTATCTCACATGAGAATTTTACTTAAACTAAAAGCACACGGAATCGGTGAAGAACTCTGTACATGGATCAGAGACTGGTTTACCGAAAAAAATAAAGTGTAGTATTAAAAGACGAAGCCTCAAATTGGCTGGACGTAACAAGTGGTGCGCCATAGGGGTCGGTCCTTGGCCCTACTGTTTCATGATATACATCAATGACCTAGAGCTCGGTCTTATATCGAAGATTTCCAAATTTGCTGACAATACTAAACTAGGAGGTAGAGCTGTAAACAGGCGGGAATGCGAAATGATTCAAAGAGATCTTAACTTACTAGTAGAGTTGTCAGACAGATGGCAAATAAATCTTGACATAGACAAATGTAAAGTTATGCACTTTGAAGCCAAGAATATACGTTACGGATACAAACTATTCGGAAACTCTCTCTTTAAAGTAAATGAAGTTGCCCTTAGCAACATTCTAAAGTACACTGGACAGTGTCAAACAGCAAGTAAAAAAAGGCCAAATGGTAGATTTCATAGCCAGGAGCATAGATTACTAGGCACCAGAAAGAATTCTCATTCTTTATAATTCTCTAGTAAGACCACACCTTGAATATGCATCCATTTTTGGTCCCCAAACTATAAAAAAAAGACGAGGAAAAATCAGAGCAAGGACCAAGACGCTCGACAAGGTCGATCACATCCCTTAGAAATCTTGCATACGAGGTGAGGCTAAAACGATTAGATCTCCTCTCCCTTAAACGTAAATCACGAACATCTTTTGGAAATACAAGAAAATACGGTTACCAGGACAAATGTAATTAAATTCAAACTAAAAGATGTAGTACGAACGTGGGAAAAAGCTTCTTTTCCTCTAAGTGTGTTGAGCACTGGCATAAGTTACCGTCAGACGTAGTTAATGCTAAGACTATGATTACCTTCAAAAGTCGTTTAGACGAATATCTTATGAATTCAGGTATACTTTGAGAAAAACCCCAGAAATAAACTGTATAAACGACAGTGTTAACGGGGTCACTAGAAGGCTGATGTGCAGTAGTGGGGAGTCGGTGATAGCTTAAAAAACTGCTGAGCGGAAATACATTTTCTTGTCATGTGAAAGTCCTTTTTTGTTTCAGGCAACCCGGTCGTGGGCCAATCAGGCTTCCTTTTGTCTGTATTTTTCATGTAAACACACTTTGTCTGTATTTTTCATGTAAACACAAAAAGTTACTTGATACAATCCAAGTAGGTTTTCAAACCAAGAAGTCTCTTCCCTTGCAAAAACATAGTAGTAAGTAGAATGATTTTGGTAAATTTTAGAAGGGCGTAATATATCACCCAGATTACAAAACAGTACAGTAGCTTATGAACTATAAGGCAAGAGAAAATTACACTACTCACTGGGATCGTCAGCTCGAAAGAATCGAAATCTCATGAAGGTACTAAATGTTATATGACTCAACTCACCTTGAAAATTTCTCAGGGAAGAGTGGGAGTCTGGTGTTGAGGATCAGTCCCTGTTGGCTCGTCCAGGAGGCAACCCGCAAGGCTTGGCTTCCGCGAGGGCCATATGGAAGTTGGACATACACACCACAACTGTGGCGAAATAGATATCAGGGGGCGTGCTTTATTATCCAATACCTTCACTTTACTTCTTCACAGTTTTCTCTCTTAGTCACGTTCTATCATCATTAATGCGAAATTTTTTTTGCAAGATATTAATCTGGATATGACTGTAATCTGCAACGGTTACCGCCAGGATAGTGCGGTGTCCTCAGTTATGATCAACAATGTGTTCGTCATGGAGAAGGTCACGTGAAGATCCTGCATCTCCAACATGGACAGATGGGTGACGACGAGGAGCCTCGTCGACCACACCAAGAGGCCAATCGTTCGAGACCGCTGGGTGAAGGTGGTGAGGAAGGCTGGGTCGTCGCTCACCACCACCACCGTCACGCACCATGATAACTGACGCAGCTGTGGACGTTAGTATTAAATGTGAGGGTCGTTGCATCCTCTCCGTGACTATGTGAGAGTGACAGAACTTCAGTGGTGTGTATGTAGTTCTGAGGCACTGCTGGTGTCAGGGTGATTCTTAGCGTTAGAATGACTTACTTGTGAATTATAAATGTACGATGCATGGTCTTTCTGCTGAGCAGGATCTGAGAGGGTCATAACAACCTTCAGCAGTAATCTAACTGACCCACCCATTCTGTCTGTAAAGTAACAATGACCCACCACTTCATAGTTGTATGTTGAAATAACCAAAAAATGAATTTCAGATGCAGTTTTCAGTACACCCGTATGTACATCAGTGTCGAGACTGACCAACAAGTTTCTGCTCTAGATATGAAGTGAACAAGCAACAACCTGAGCAAGCGCACGTGTTACATATAACTATAAACACCAGTAATTAGAGCTACCTACCAGCCTCAGTCGTAAGTTGCATGTCTTACTTAGCTTGCTTCAGCCCGTCACTTGCTCTCCCAGAACCTGAACAGTAATGCATGATTGACGTATCCACTGTTGATAACATTGTGAAAGTAAAGTACCCTCCCAATGAGTATCATACGTGTGTCAAATCTACTCCTCAACTTTAAAGTGACCTACCCTCCCCAGAAGTTCCATCCAACAAGGCAAAGTGAAGTATTTGCTTAAGAAACAATCCTCATGTGATCCTCTTGATCATCAGAGGTAGGAAAGAAAAGTCAGCCTTCTCTAGCAGTAGTAGAGTAAGAGGGACCTGCTAACACAAAGGTAATGTAAGTGGTGTTTCCTCACATCCACAGCAGTGACCTAACACTTACATACCGCATGAGCCACTCCCACCAGCCGGGAGATCCTCGCCTGCGTCAGGTTTGCATCCTGCTTCGTCAATGTCACCTCAAACACTCCAACTCCCCAGAGCGCCCGCAGATGACCCAATTCCTGATATGGGAAGGGATATAAGTAATTAGCTTTAAATAGCATTACGTTACGTAGAACGATCTAGATAATCTAGCAATACTTGAGGATGTCACCTTATAAACATCGGAGTCCGGAGAGGTACCGTCTGTGAAGAAGACTACAGAGCAGCGGGGATGTAATGTTTGCTCTAGAATACCATCTAGCGCCCCATGTGCCCGGGTTAGCGTTTGTTGCTCACCTGAAAAGGTAGACGGTAAATAACCATCTCTCTCTCTCTCTCTCTCTCTCTCTCTCTCTCTCTCTCTCTCTCTCTCTCTCTCTCTCTCTCTCTCTCTCTCTCTCTCTCTCTCTCTCTCTCTCTCTCTCTCTCTCTCCAATTAACATTCTTATGTTAAATGAATGGCATGAGCAACATAAGGCGCAAATCGCGGATATGTGATTATGAACAAAAGTGATTATTTATATAAAATGAATGATCTCTTAAGCGATGACACAACATACTTTAAGTCAGTAAAAATACCCTAGAAGCATTTAATTCTCATTTCAATACAGAGCTGAAATTGTTGTTGAAAGGTAATGGTTCTTTAATCAAAAGTTTATAATCTTTTTCCATTCACTACTTTATATGGATGGACTTATCAAAACACATAAACCAAATTTTCCAGCAAGACCTATAGTGAGTTGAGGAGGCTCCATCACATCTAGATCATCAAAGTGGTTAGTTTCTTTATCAAGCCCATAAGTAGTTAGGATATCAGATTCTAATATCATGAACAATGTAGATTTAGTTAACAAACTTAATGATATCAATGCTAATTTTGAGATCAAACTGGTTAGCTTTGATGTTTCCTCACTGTTCACAAAAGTTCCAGTTGATGACCTTTTAAAATATTCATTTGAAGTTTGGGATGATGTTCATTTACCTGTTTCAAAGTCTGTTTTCATTGAACTGATGAAATTATGTATAAAAGACTATGTATTTCAATTTAATGGAGAATATTGCGCTCAAAAATTTGGTATGGCCATGGTAACCCTGTTTCACCTGTACCAAGTGATCTTTATATGGAATTCTTTGAAACAAAGTTCCTAAGGGAAATCTTATCTTCTAATGCAATTTAGTTTAGATATGTAGATGATGTTCTTTGTGTTTGACCAACAAATGAAAATTTACAAACAGTTCTCACTTTACTTAACAATTTAGTACATTCCATCAAAAGTAGTGTAGAAAATGAAAAAAAAAATATATCACCATAAATAGATTGAATGGTCCTTAGGGAAGGAAACTAATTTAAGTTTACTACATATAAAAAACTTACCAATGTGTGCTCAGATTGGATAATTTGTATTTATAGTCCAGAGTTTATTGATGATGAATTTGAGGAGCCAAATTAAAGCATCCTAGATCTTTCAATGATAGATCCCTTAAGTTGGCACCGAAATCATTTTATACAATTAAACCTAAACTTCCCCTTGACACCAAGAACCTTATAGTTATCTCTTTTAATAATGATTTTACATTGCTTCCCATGTTGCTTAGATCTTTATACATATATATATATATATATATATATATATATATATATATATATATATATATATATATATATATATATATATATATATATATATATATATATATATATATATATATATATATATATATATATATATATATATATATATATGTCTTGGGAGAAAAGTCAGGGGTTAGTGAGAGGACAAGAGCAAGGGAAGGAGTAGCAGTACTCCCGAAACAGGAGTTGTGGGAGTATGTGATAGAAGGTAAGAAAGTAAATTCTCGATTAATATGGGTAAAACTGAAACTTGATGGAGAGAGATATGTGATTATTGGTGCATATGCACCTGGGCATGAGAAGAAAGATCATGAGAGGCAAGTGTTTTGGGAGCAGTTGAATGAGTGTGTTAGTGGTTTTGATGCATGAGACCGGGTTATAGTGATGGGTGATTTGAATGCAAAGGTGAGTAATGTGGCAGTTGTGGGAATAATTGGTATACATGGGGTGTTCAGTGTTGTAAATGGATATGGTGAAGAGCTTGTAGAATTATGTGCTGAAAAAGGACTGGTGATTGGGAATACCTGGTTTAAAAAGCGAGATATACATAAGTATACGTATGTAAGTAGGAGAGATGGCCAAAGAGCGTTATTGGATTACGTGTTAATTGACAGGCGCGCGAAAGAGAGACTTTTGGATGTTAATGTGCTAAGAGTTGCAACTGGAGGGATGTCTGATCATTATCTTGTGGAGACTAAGGTGAAGATTTGTATGGGTTTTCAGAAAAGAAGAGTAAATGTTGGGGTGAAGAGGGTGGTCAGAGTAACGGAGCTTGGAAAGGAGACTTATGTGAGGAAGTACCAAGAGAGACTGAGTACAGAATGGAAAAAGGTTAGAACACTGGAAGTAAGGGGAGCGGGGGAGGAATGGGATGTATTTACGGAATCAGTGATGGATTGCGCAAAAGATGCTTGTGGCATGAGAAGAGTGGGAGGTGCGTTGATTAGAAAGGGTAGTGAGTGGTGGGATGAAGAAGTAAGATTATTAGTGAAAGAGAAGAGAGAGGCATTTGGACGATTTTTGCAGGGAAAAAATGCAATTGAGTGGGAGATGTATAAAAGAAAGAGACAGGAGGTCAAGAGAAAAGTGCAAGAGGTGAAAAAGAGGGCAAATGAGAGTTGTGGTGAGAGAGTATCATTAAATTTTAGGGAGAATAAAAAGATGTTCTGGAAGGAGGTAAATAAAGTGCGTAAGACAATGGAGCAAATGGGAACTTCAGTGAAGGGCGCAAATGGGGAGGTGATAAAGGGTAGTGGTGATGTGAGAAGGAGATGGAGTGAGTATTTTGAAGGTTTGTTGAATGTGTTTGATGATAGAGTGGCAGATATAGGGTGTTTTGGTCGGGGTGGTGTGCAAAGTGAGAGGGTTAGGGAAAATGATTTGGTAAACAGAGAAGAGGTAGTAAAAGCTTTGCGGAAGATGAAAGCCGGCAAGGCAGCAGATTTGGATGGTATTGCAGTGGAATTTATAAAAAAAAAAGGGAGTGACTGTATTATTCACTGGTTGGTAAGGTTATTTAATGTATGTATGACTCATGGTGAGGTGCCTGAGGATTGGCGGAATGTGTGCATAGTGCCATTGTACAAAGGCAAAGGGGATACGAGTGAGTGCTCAAATTTCAGAGGTATAAGTTTGTTGTGTATTCCTGGTAAATTATATGGGAGGGTATTGATTGAGAGGGTGAAGGCATGTACAGAGCATCAGATTGGGGAAGAGCAGTGTGGTTTCAGAAGTGGTAGAGGATGTGTGGATCAGGTGTTTGCTTTGAAGAATGTATGTGAGAAATACTTAGAAAAGCAAATGGATTTGTATGTAGCATTTATGGATCTGGAGAAGGCATATGATAGAGTTGATAGAGATGCTCTGTGGAAGGTATTAAGAATATATGGTGTAGGAGGCAATTTGTTAGAAGCAGTGAAAAGTTTTTATCGAAGATGTAAGGCATTGTGTACGTGTAGGAAGAGAGGAAAGTGATTGGTTCTCAGTGAATGTACGTTTGCGGCAGGGGTGTGTGATGTCTCCATGGTTGTTTAATTTGTTTATGGATGGGGTTGTTAGGGAGGTGAATGCAAGAGTTTTGGAAAGAGGGGCAAATATGAAGTCTGCTGTGGATGAGAGAGCTTGGGAAGTGAGTCAGTTGTTGTTCGCTGATGATACAGCGCTGGTGGGTGATTCATGTGAGAAACTGCAGAAGCTGGTGACTGAGTTTGGTAAAGTGTGTGAAAGAAGAAAGTTAAGAGCAAATGTGAATAAGAGCAAGGTTATTAGGTACAGTAGGGTTGAGGGTCAAGTCAACTGGGAGGTAAGTTTGAATGGAGAAAAACTGGAGGAAGTAAAGTGTTTTAGATATCTGGGAGTGGATCTGGCAGCGGATGGAACCATGGAAGCGGGAGTGGATCATAGGGTGGGGGAAGGGGCGAAAATCCTGGGAGCCTTGAAGAATGTTTGGAAGTCGAGAACATTATCTCGGAAAGCAAAAATGGCTATGTTTGAAGGAATAGTGGTTCCAACAATGTTGTATGGTTGCGAGGCTTGGGCTATGGATAGAGTTGTGCGCAGGAGGGTGGATGTGCTGGAAATGAGATGTTTGAGGACAATGTGTGGTGTGAGGTGGTTTGATCGAGTAAGTAACGTAAGGATAAGAGAGATGTGTGGAAATAAAAAGAGCGTAGTTGAGAGAGCAGAAGAGGGTGTTTTGAAATGGTTTGAGCACTCACTCTTGTCCCCTTTGCCTTTGTACAATGGCACTATGCACGCATTCCGCCAATACTCAGGCACCTCACCATGAGTCATACATACATTAAATAACCTTACCAACCAGTCAACAATAAAGTCACCCCCTTTTTTAATAAATTCCATTGCAATACCATTCAAACCTGCTGCCTTGCCGGCTCTCATCTTCCGCAAAGCTTTTACTACCTCTTCTCTGTTTACCAAATCATATTCCCTAACCCTCTCACTATATATATATATATATATATATATATATATATATATATATATATATATATATATATATATATATATATATATGTATATTCTTTTTTGTTTCTTTCAAACTATTCGCCATTTCACGTGTTAGCGAGGTAGCATTAAGAACAGAGGACTGGGCGTCTGAGGGAATATCCTCACCTGGCCCCCTTCTCTGTTCCCTCTTTTGGAAAGCTAAAAAAAAAAACGAGAGGGGAGGATTTCCAGCCCCCCCCCCGCTACCTCCCCTTTTAATCGCCTTCTATGACACGCAGGGAATTCGTGGGAAGTATTCTTTCTCCCCTATCCCCAGTGATAATATATGTATATATATATATATATATATATTTTTTTTTTTTTTTTTTTTTTTTTTTCAGCTTTGTCGCTGTCTCCCGTTTTTGCGAGGTAGCGCAAGGAAACAGACGAAAGAAATGGCCCAACCCACCCCCCCATACACATGTACATACGTCCACACACGCAAATATACATACCTACACAGCCTTCCATGGTTTACCCCAGACGCTTCACATGCCTTGATTCAATCCACTGACAGCACGTCAACCCCTGTATACCACATCGCTCCAATTCACTCTATTCCTTGCCCTCCTTTCACCCTCCTGCATGTTTAGGCCCCGATCACACAAAATCTTTTTCACTCCATCTTTCCACCTCCAATTTGGTCTCCCTCTTCTCCTCGTTCCCTCCACCTCCGACACATATATCCTCTTGGTCAATCTTTCCTCACTCATTCTCTCCATGTGCCCAAACCATTTCAAAACACCCTCTTCTGCTCTCTCAACCACGCTCTTTTTATTTCCACACATCTCTCTTACCCTTACGTTACTTACTCGATCAAACCACCTCACACCACACATTGTCCTCAAACATCTCATTTCCAGCACATCCATCCTCCTGCGCACATCTCTATCCATAGCCCACGCCTCGCAACCATACAACATTGTTGGAACCACTATTCCTTCAAACATACCCATTTTTGCTTTCCGAGATAATGTTCTCGACTTCCACACATTTTTCAAGGCTCCCAAAATTTTCGCCCCCTCCCCCACCCTATGATCCACTTCCGCTTCCATGGTTCCATCCGCTGACAGATCCACTCCCAGATATCTAAAACACTTCACTTCCTCCAGTTTTTCTCCATTCAAACTCACCTCCCAATTGACTTGACCCTCACCCCTACTGTACCTAATAACCTTGCTCTTATTCACATTTACTCTTAACTTTCTTCTTCCACACACTTTACCAAACTCAGTCACCAGCTTCTGCAGTTTCTCACATGAATCAGCCACCAGCGCTGTATCATCAGCGAACAACAACTGACTCACTTCCCAAGCTCTCTCATCCCCAACAGACCTCATACTTGCCCCTCTTTCCAGGACTCTTGCATTTACCTCCCTAACAACCCCATCCATAAACAAATTAAACAACCATGGAGACATCACACACCCCTGCCGCAAACCTACATTCACTGAGAACCAATCACTTTCCTCTCTTCCTACACGTACACATGCCTTACATCCTCGATAAAAACTTTTCACTGCTTCTAACAACTTGCCTCCCACACCATATATTCTTAATACCTTCCACAGAGCATCCCTATCAACTCTATCATATGCCTTCTCCAGATCCATAAATGCTACATACAAATCCATTTGCTTTTCTAAGTATTTCTCACATACATTCTTCAAAGCAAACACCTGATCCACACATCCTCTACCACTTCTGAAACCGCACTGCTCTTCCCCAATCTGATGCTCTGTTCATGCCTTCACCCTCTCAATCAATACCCTCCCATATAATTTACCAGGAATACTCAACAAACTTATACCTCTGTAATTTGAGCACTCACTCTTATCCCCTTTGCCTTTGTACAATGGCACTATGCACGCATTCCGCCAATCCTCAGGCACCTCACCATGAGTCATACATACATTAAATAACCTTACCAACCAGTCAACAATACAGTCACCCCCCTTTTTAATAAATTCCACTGCAATACCATCCAAACCTGCTGCCTTGCCGGCTTTCATCTTCCGCAAAGCTTTTACTACCTCTTCTCTGTTTACCAAATCATTTTCCCTAACCCTCTCACTTTGCACACCACCTCGACCCAAACACCCTATATCTGCCACTCTGTCATCAGACACATTCAACAAACCTTCAAAATACTCATTCCATCTCCTTCTCACATCACCGCTACTTGTTATCACCTCCCCATTTACACCCTTCACTGAAGTTCCCATTTGCTCCCTTGTCTTACGCACCCTATTTACCTCCTTCCAGAACATCTTTTTATTCTCCCTAAAATTTACTGATAGTCTATATATATATATATATATATATATATATATATATATATATATATATATATATATATATATATTTTTTTTTTTTTTTTTTTTTTTTATACTTTGTCGCTGTCTCCCGCGTTTGCGAGGTAGCGCAAGGAAACAGACGAAAGAAATGGCCCAACCCCCCCCCCCATACACATGCACATACACACGTCCACACACGCAAATATACATACCTACACAGCTTTCCATGGTTTACCCCAGACGCCTCACATGCCCTGCTTCAATCCACTGACAGCACGTCAACCCCTGTATACCACATGACTCCAATTCACTCTATTTCTTGCCCTCCTTACACCCTCCTGCATGTTCAGGCCCCGATCACACAAAATCCTTTTCACTCCATCTTTCCACCTCCAATTTGGTCTCCCTCTTCTCCTCGTTCCCTCCACCTCCGACACATATATCCTCTTGGTCAATCTCTCCTCACTCATTCTCTCCATGTGCCCAAACCATTTCAAAACACCCTCCTCTGCTCTCTCAACCACGCTCTTTTTATTTCCACACATCTCTCTTACCCTTACGTTACTTACTCGATCAAACCACCTCACACCACACATTGTCCTCAAACATCTCATTTCCAGCACATCCATCCTCCTGCGCACATCTCTATCCATAGCCCACGCCTCGCAACCATACAACATTGTTGGAACCACTATTCCCTCAAACATACCCATTTTTGCTTTCCGAGATAATGTTCTCGACTTCCACACATTTTTCAAGGCTCCAAAAATTTTCGCCCCCTCCCCCACCCTATGATCCACTTCCGCTTCCATGGTTCCATCCGCTGACAGATCCACTCCCAGATATCTAAAACACTTCACTTCCTCCAGTTTTTCTCCATTCAAACTCACCTCCCAATTGACTTGACCCTCACCCCTACTGTACCTAATAACCTTGCTCTTATTCACATTTACTCTCAACCTTCTTCTTCCACACACTTTACCAAACTCAGTCACCAGCTTCTGCAGTTTCTCACATGAATCAGCCACCAGCGCTGTATCATCAGCGAACAACATATATATATTTTGCTTTGTCGCTGTCTCCCACGTTAGCGAGGTAGCGCAAGGGAACAGATGAGAAAATGACTAACCCATCCACACATACGTGCATATACTTGCACGTCCACAATCGCAAATATACATACCTATACATCTCATTGTATACATATACATACATACACAGACACATATATATTTGACATGTGCATAATTCACGCTGTCTGCCTTTATTCAATAATATCGCCACCACGCCACATATGAAATAAAAACCCCTTCCCCCCTCATGTGCGCGAGGTAGCGCTAGGAAAGACAACAAAGGCACCATTCGTTCATACTCAGTCTCTAGCTGTTATGTAAAATGCACCGAAACCAGAGCTCCTTTTTCACATCCAGGCACCACAGAACTTTCCACGGTTTAACCCAGACGCCTCACAGGCCCTGGTACAATCCATTAACAGCACGTCGACACCGGTATACGACATCGTTCCAATTCACTCTATTCCTTGCACGCCTTTCACCCTCCTGCATGGTCAGGCCCCGATCACTCAAAATCTTTTCCCACTCCATCTTTGCACCTCCAATTTGGTCTCCCACTTCTCTTCGTTTCCTCCACCGCTGACATATATATCCTCTTGGTCAATCTTTCCTCACTCATTCTCTCCATGTGACCAAACCATTTCAAATCATCCTCTTCTGCTCTCCCAGCCACACTCTTTTTATTACCACACATCTCGCTTATCCCATCATTACTTACTCGATCAAACCACCTCACACCACATATTGTCCTCAAACATCTCATTTCCAGCACATCCACCCTCCTCCGCACAACTTTATCTATAGCCCACGCCTCGAAACCATTTAACGTTGTTGTAACCACTATTCCTTCAAACATACAAAATTTTCTTACCGAGATAATGTTCTCGACTTCCACACATTCTTCAACGCTCCCAAACCTTTCGCCCTCTCTCCCACCATATGATTCTCTTCCGCTTCCATGGTTCCATCCGCTGGCAAATCCACTCCCAGATATCTAAAACACTTCAATTCCTCCAGTTTTTCTCCATTCAAACTGATCTAATTGATTTGACCCTCAACCCTACTGGACCTATTAACCTTCGTCTTATTTACATTTACTCTCATCTTCCTTCTTTCGCACACTTTAACAAACTCAGTCACCAACATCCGCCATATATACTTGTGACTCAGTTGTTGTTCGTTGATGATACAGCGCTGGTGGCTGATTCATGTGAGAAACTGCAGAAGCTGGTGACTGAGTTTGGTAAAGTGTGTGGAAGAAGAAAGTTGAGAGTAAATGTGAATAAGAGCAAGGTTATTAGGTACAGTAGGGTTGAGGGTCAAGTCAATTGGGAGGTAAGTTTGAATGGAGAAAAACTGGAGGAAGTGAAGTGTTTTAGATATCTGGGAGTGGATCTGGCAGCGGATGGAACCATGGAAGCGGAAGTGGATCATAGGGTGGGGGAGGGGGCAAAAATTCTGGGAGCCTTGAAGAATGTGTGGAAGTCGAGAACATTATCTCGGAAAGCAAAAATGGGTATGTTTGAAGGAATAGTGGTTCCAACAATGTTGTATGGTTGCGAGGCGTGGACTATGGATAGAGTTGTGCGCAGGAGGATGGATGTGCTGGAAATGAGATGTTTGAGGACAATATGTGGTTTGAGGTGGTTTGATCGAGTAAGTAACGTAAGGGTAAGAGAGATGTGTGGAAATAAAAAGAGCGTGGTTGAGAGAGCAGAAGAGGGTGTTTTGAAATGGTTTGGTCACATGGAGAGAATGAGTGAGGAAAGATTGACCAAGAGGATATATGTGTCGGAGGTGGAGGGAACGAGGAGAAGAGGGAGACCAGATTGGAGGTGGAAAGATGGAGTGAAAAAGATTTTGTGTGATCGGGGCCTGAACATACAGGAGGGTGAAAGGAGGGCAAGGAATAGAGTGAATTGGAGCGATGTGGTATACCGGGGTTGACGTGCTGTCAGTGGATTGAATCAAGGCATGTGAAGCGTCTGGGGTAAACCATGGAAAGCTGTGTAGGTATGTATATTTGCGTGTGTGGACGTATGTATATACATGTGTATGGGGGTGGGTTGGCCCATTTCTTTCGTCTGTTTCCTTGCGCTACCTCGCAAACGCGGGAGACAGCGACAAAGCAAAAAAAAAAAAGAAAAAAAAAAAAAATATATATATATATATATATATATATATATATATATAAATATATATATATGTATATATATATATATATATATATATATATATATATATATATATATATATATATATATATATATATATATATATATATGTATATATATATATATATGTATATATATATGTATATATATATATATATATATATATATATATATATATATATATATATATAGATATATATATATATATATATATATATATATATATATATATATATATATATATATATATGTATATATATATATATATATGTATATATATGTACATTTTTTTTATTTATTTTGCTTTGTCGCTGTCTCCCGCATTAGCGAGGTAGCGCAAGGAAACAGACGAAAGAATGGCCCAACCCACCAACATACACATGTATATACATACACATCTACGGACACAAAATATACATACCTATATATCTCAAAATATATTCACACATAGACATATATATATATAAATACACATGTACATAATTCATACTGTCTGCCTTTATTCATACCCACCGCCACCTCGCCACACATGAAATAACAGCTCCCTCCCCTCTCATGTGTGCGAGGTAGCGCTAGGAAAAGACAACAAAGGCCCCATTCGTTCACAATCAGTCTCTAGTTGTCATGTAACAATGCAATGAAACCACAGCTCCCTTTCCACATCCAGACCCCACAGAACTTTCCATGGTTGACCCCAGAAGCTTCACATGCCCTGGTTCAATCCATTGACAGCACGTCGACCACGGTATACCACAACATTCCAATTCACTATATTCTTTGCACACCTTTCACCCTCCTGCATGTTTAGGCCTCGATCACTCAAAATCTTTCTCGCTCCATTTTTCCACCTCCAATTTGGTGTCGTACTTCTCCTCTTTCCCTCCATCCATGACACAAATATCCTCTTAGTCAATCTTTCCTCACTCATTCTCTCCATGTGACCAAACCATTTCAAAACACCCTCTTCTGCTCTCTAAACCACGCTCTTTTTATTTCCACACATCTCTCTTACCCTTACATTACTTACTCGATCAAACCACCTCACACCACATATTGTCCTCAAACATCTCATTTCCAGCACATGCACACTCCTGCGCACAACTCTATCCATAGCCCACGCCTCGCAACCATACAACATTGTTGGAACCATTATTCCTTCAAACATAGCCATTTTTGCTTTCGGAAATAATGTTCTCGACATCCACACATTCTTCAAGGCACCCAGGATTTTCTCCCCCTCCCCACCCTGTGATTCACTGCCGCTCCCATGTTTCCATCCGCTGCCAGATTCACTCCCAGATATCTAAAGCACTTTATTTCCTCCCGTTTTTCTCCATTCAAACTTACCACCCATTTGGCTTGACCCTCAACCCTACTGTACCTAATAACCTTGCTCTAATTCGCATTTACTCTTAACTTTCCCCTTTCACAGACTTTACCAAACTCAGTCACCAGCTTCTGCAGTTTCTTACATGAATCAGCCACCAGCGCTGTATCATCAGCGAACAACAACTGACTCACTTCCCAAGCTCTCTCATCCACAACAGACTTCATACTTGCCCCTCTTTCCAAAACTCTTGCATTCACCTTCCTAACAACACCATTATAAACAAATTAATCAACCATGGAGACATCACACACCCCTGCCGCAAACCTACATTCACTGAGAACCAATCACATTCCTCTCTTCCTACACGTACACATGCCTTACATCCTCGATAAAAACTTTTCACTGCTTCTAACAACTTGCCTCCCACACCATATATTCTTAGTACCTTTCACAGAGCATCTCTATCAACTCTATCATATGCCATCTCGAGATCCATAAATGCTTACATACAAATCCATTTGCTTTTCTAAGTATTTCTCACATAGATGCTTCAAAGCAAACACCTGATCCACAAATCCTCTACCACTTCTGAAACCACACTGCTCTTCCTCAATCTGATGCTTTCTACATTCCTTCACCGTCTCAGTCAATACCCTCCCATATAATTTGTCAGGAATACTCAACAAAGTCATACCTCTGTAATTTGAGCACTCACTCTTATCCCCTTTGCCTTTGTACAATGGCACTATGCACGCATTTCGCCAATCCTCACGTACCTCACCATGAATCATACATACATTAAATAACCTTACCAACCGGTCAACAATACAGTCACTCCCTTTTTTAATAAATTCCACTGCAATACCATCCAAACCTCCTGCCTTCCTGGCTTTCTTCCTCCGCAAATCTTTTACTACCTCTTCTTTGTTTACCAAATCATTTTCCCTAAACCTCTCACTTTGCACATCACCTCGACCGAAACACCATATATCTGCCACTCTATCATCAAACACATTCAAAAAACCTTCAAAATACTCACTCTATCTCCTTCTCACATCACCACTACTTGTTATCACCTCCCATTTGCCCCCTTCAGTGAAGTTCCCATTTGCTCCCTTGTCTTACGCACTTTATTTACCTCCTTCCAGAACATCTTTTTATTCTACCTAAAATTTAATGATACTCTCTCACTCCAACTCTCATTTGCCCTCTTTTTCACCTCTTGCACCTTTCTCTTGACCTCCTGTCTCTTTCTTTTATACAAATGAGAGATGTGGTGAAAGAGTATCATTAAATTTTAGGGAGAATATAAACATGTTTTGGAAGGAGGAAAATAAAGTTCGTAAGACAAGGGAACAAATGGGAACTTCAGTGAAGGGTGCTAATAGGGGGGGGTGATGACAAGTAGTGGTGATGTGAGAAGGAGATGGAGTGAGTATTGTGAAACTTTGTTGAATATGTTTGATGATAGAGAGGCAGATGTGTGGTGTTTTGGTCGATGTGCTGTGCAAAGTGAGAGGGTTAGGGAAAATGATTTGATATACAGAGAAGAGGTAGTAAAAGCTTTGCAGAAGATGAAAGCCGGCAAGGCAGCGGTTTTCGATGGTATTGCAGTGGAATTTATTACGAAAGAACGTGACTGTGTTGTTGACTGGGTGGTAAGGTTATTTGATATATATATGACTCATGGTGAGGTGCATGAGGATTGGCGGAATGCTTGCATAGTGCCATTGTACAAAGGCACAGAGGATGAAGGTGAGTCCTCATATTAGAGAGGCATAAGTTTGCTGAGTATTGCAGGGAAATTATATGTGAGAGTGTTGATAGAGAGGATGAAGGCATGTACAGAGCATCAGATTTGGGAAGAGCAGTGTGGTTTCAGAAGTGGTAGAGGATGTGTGGATCAGGTGTTTGCTTTGAAGAATATATGTGAGAAACACTTAGAAAAGCAAAGGGATTTGTTTGTAGCATTTATGGATCTGGTGAAGCACTATGATAGAGATGATAGAGATACTCTGTGGAAGGTATTAAGAAAATATGGTGTGTGAGGCAAGTTGTTAGAAGCAGTGAAAAGTTTTTATCAATGATGTAATGCATGTGTATGTGTAAGAAGAGGGGAAAGTGATTGGTTCTCAGTGAATGTTGGTTTGCGGCAGGGGTGTGTGATGTCTCCACGGTTGATAATTTGTTTATGGATGGGGTTGCTAGGGAGGTAAGTGCAAGAGTTTTGAAAAAAGAGGGGCAAGTGTTCGGTCTCTTGTGGATGAGAGAGATTGGGAAGTGAATCAGCTGTTGTTCGCTGATGATACCGAACTGGTGGCTGATTCGTGTGAGAAACTGCAAAAGCTAGGAACTGACTTTGGTAGAGTATGTGAAAGAAGAAAGCTGAGAGTAAATGTGAATAAGAGCAAGGTTATTATTATGTACATTAAGGTTGAGGGACAAGTGAATTGGGAGGTAGGTTTTAATGGAGAAAAACTGGAGGAAGTGAAGTGTTTTAGATATCTGGGAGTGGATTTGGCAGCGGATGGAACCATGGAAGTGGAATTGAGACATAGGGTGGGGTAGTGGGCGAAAACTCTGGGAGCGTTGAATTGTGGAAGTGGAGTACGTTATCTCAGAGAGCAAAATTGGGTATGTTTGAAGGAATAGTGGTTCCAGCAAAGTTATATGGTTGCGAGGCGTGTTTTGTGGAGGAGGGTGGATGTGCTGGAAATGAGATGGTTAAGGACAATATGTGGTGTGAGTTGTTTTGATCGAGTAAGTAATAATAGGGTAACAGAGATGTGTGGTAATAAAAAGAATGTGGTTGAGAGATCAGAAGAGGGTGTTTTGAAATGGTTTGTCCACATGGAGAGAATGAGTGAGGAAAGATTGTCCAAGAGGATATATATGTCAGAGGTGGAGGGAAGTAGGAGAAGTGGGAGACCAAATTGGAGGTTGAAAGATGGAGTGGAAAAGATTTTGAGTGATCGGGGCCTGAACATGCAGGAGGGTGAAAGGCGTGCAAGGAATAGAGTGAATTGGTATGATGTGGTATACCAAGGTCGACGTGCTGTCAAAGGATTGAGCCAGGGCATGTGTAGCGTCTGGCGTAAACCATGGAAGGTTCTGTGGGGCTTGGATGTGGAAAAGGAGCTTTGGTTTCGGTGCATTATTACATGGCAAAAAGAGCCTGAGTGTGAACGAATGTGTAGTTTGTAGTCTTTTCCTAGCGCTTCCTCGCTCGCATGCGAGGGGAAGGGGTTATTATTTCATGTGTGGCGGAGTGGCGATGGGAATGAATAAAGTCAGACAGTATGAATCATTTATGTGTGTATATGTCTGTGTGTGTATATATATATATATGTTTACGTTGAGATGTGTAGATATGTATATTTGCTGTGTGGACGTGTATGTAAATACAAGTATATATGGGTGGGTTTGGCCATTCTTTCGTCTGTTTCCTTGCGCTACCTCGCTATTGCGGGAGACAGCGACAAAGGAAATTATTGATAGTAATAATGATATAATTTTGCTTTGTCGCTGTCTCCTGCGTTAACGAGGTAGCGCAAGGAAACAGACGAAAGAATGGCCCAACCTACCCATATACACATGAATATAAATACACGTCCACACACACAAATGTATATACCTATACATCTCAATGTATACATATATATACACACACAGACATATACATATATACACATGTACATAATTCATACTGTCTGCCTTTATTTATTCCCATCGCCACCTCGCCACACATGGAATAGCAACCCCCTCCCCCCTCATGTGTGCGAGGTAGCGCTAGGAAAGGACAGCAAAGGCCCCATTCGTTCACACTCAGTCTCCAGCTGTCATGTAATAATGCACCGAAACCACAGCACCCTTTCCACATCCAGGCCCCACAAAACTTTCCAGGGTTTACCCCAGACGCTTCACATGACCTGGTTCAATCCACTGACAGCACGCCGGCCCCGGTATACCACATCGTTCCAATTCAATCTATTCCTTGCACGCCTTTCACCCTCCTGCATGTTCCGGCCTCGATCACTCAAAATCTTTTTCACTCCATCTTTCCACCACCAATTTGGTCTCCCACTTCTCGTTCCCTCCACCTCTGACACATATATTCTCTTGTTCAATCTTTCTTCACTCATTCTCTCCGTGTGACCAAACCATTTCAAAACACCCTCTTCTGCTCTCTCAACCACACTCTTTCTATTTCCACACATTTCTCTTACCCTATCATTACTTACTCGATTAAACACCTCACACCACATTTTGTCCTCAAACATCTCATTTCCAGCACATACACCCTAATGCGAACAACTCTATCCATAGCCCATGCCTCGCAACCATACAACATTGTTGGAACCACTATTCCTTCAAAAATACACATTTTTACTTTCCGAGATAATGTTCTCAACTTCCTCAATTTCTTCAAGGCTCCCAGAATTTCCTCCCCCTTTCCCACCCGATGATTCACTTCCGCTTCCATGGTTCCATCCGCTGCCAGATCCACTCACAGATGTCTAAAACACTTTACTTCCTCCAGTTTTTCTCCATTCAAACCTACCTCCCAATTGACTTGACCCTCAACCCTACTATACCTAATAACCTTGCTCTTATTCATATTTACTCTCAACTTTCTTCTTTCACACACTTTCCCAAACTCAGTCACCAGCTTCTGCAGTTTCTCACATGAATCAGCCACCAGCGCTGTATCATTAGTGAACAACAACTGACTCACTTCCCAAGCTCTCTCATCCACAACAGACTTCATACTTGCCCCTCTTTCCAAAACTCTTGCATTCACGTCCCTAACATCCCCATCCATTAACAAATTAAACAACCATGGAGACATCACACACCCCTGCCGTAAACCTACATTAACTAAGAACCTATCACTTTCCTCTCTTCCTACACGCACACATGCCTTACATCCTCGAATAAGACTCTCCACTGCTTCTAACAACTTGCCTCCCACACCATATATTCTTAATACCTTCCACAGAACATCTCTATCAACTCTATCATATGCCTTCTCCAGATCCATAAATGCTACATACAAATCCATTTGCTTTTCTAAGTATTTCTCACATACATTCTTCAAAGTAAACACCTGATCCACATATCCTCTACCACTTCTGAAACCACACTGCTCTTCCCCAATCTGATGCTCTGTACGCGCCTTCACCCTTTCAATCAATACCCTCCCATATAATTTACCAGGAATACTCAACAAACTTATACCTCTGTAATTTGAGTACTTACTCTTATCCCCTTTGCCTTTGTACCATGGCACTATGCAAGCATTCCGCCAATCCTCAGGCACCTCACCATGAATCATACATACATGAGATAACCTTACCAACCAGTCAACCATACAGTCACCTCTTTTTTAATAAATTCCACTGCAATACCATCCAAACCTGCTGCCTTGCCGGCTTTCATCTTCTGCAAAGCTTTTATTACCTCTTCTCTGTTTACCAAATCATGTTCCCTAACCCTCTCACTTTGCACACCACCTCGACCAAAACACCCTATTTCTGCCACTCTATCATCAAACATTCAACAAACCTTTAAAATACTCACTCCATCTCCTTCTCACATCACAACTACTTGTTATCACCTCCCCATTAGCCCCCTTCACTGAAGTTCCCATTTGCTATCTTGTCTTGCGCACTTTATTTACCTCCTTCTAAAACATCTTTTTATTCTCCCTAAAATTCAATGAAACTCTCTCACCCCAACTCTCATTTGCCCTCTTTTTCACCTCTTGCACCTCTCTCTTGAATTTCTGCCTCTTTCTTTTATACATTTCCCACTCATTTGCATTTTTTCCCTGTAAAAATCGTCCAAATGCCTCTCTCTTCTCTTTCACTAATAATCTTACTTCTTCGTCACACCACTCACTACTCTTTCTAAACAACCCACCTTTCACGCTTCTCATGTCACAAGCATCTTTTGCGGAAGCCATCACTGATTCCCTAAATACATACCATTCCTTCCCCACTCCCCTTACCTCCTTTGTTCTTACCTTTTTCCATTCTATACTCAGTCCCTCCTGGTACTTCCTCACACAAGTCTCCTTCTCAAGCTCACTTACTCTCACCACTCTCTTCACCCCAACATTCACTCTTTTTTTCTGAAAACCCCTACAAATCTTCACCTTCCCCTCCACAAGATAATGATCAGACATCCCTCCAGTTGCACCTCTCAGCACATTAACATCCAAAAGTCTCTCTTTCGCGCTCCTATCAATTAGCACGTAATGCAATAACGCTCTCTGGCCATCTCTCCTACTTACATACGAATACTATGTATATATCGCTTTTTAAACCAGGTATTCCCAATCACCAGTCCTTTTTTAGCACATAAATCTACAAGCTCTTCACCATTTCCATTTACAACACTGAACACCCCATGTATACCAATTATTCCCTCAACTGCCACATTACTCACCTTTACATTCAAATCACCCATAACTATAACCCGGTCTTGTGCATGAAAACCACTAACACACTCATTCAGCTGCTCCCCAAACACTTGCTTCTCATGATCTTTCTTCTTATGACCAGGTGTATATGCACCAATAATCACCCATCTCTCTCCAACAACATTCAGTTTTACCCATATCAATCTAGAATTCACTTTCTTACACTCTGTGACATACTCCCACCACTCCTGTTTCAGGAGTAGTGCTACTCCTTCCCTTGCTCTTGTCCTCTCACTAACCCCTGACTTTACTCCCAACACATTCCCAAACCAGTCTTCCCCTTTACCCTTGAGATTTGTTTCACTCAGAGCCAAAACATCCAGGTTCCTTTCCTCAAACATACTACCTATCTCTCCTTTTTTCTCATCTTGGTTACATCCACACACATTTAGACACCCCAGTCTGAGCCTTCGAGGAGGATTAGCACTCCCCGCGTGACTCCTTTTTCTGTTTCC
This sequence comes from Panulirus ornatus, assembly GCF_036320965.1. Taxonomy (NCBI): domain Eukaryota; kingdom Metazoa; phylum Arthropoda; class Malacostraca; order Decapoda; family Palinuridae; genus Panulirus; species Panulirus ornatus. The sequence continues at coordinate 45,201,226 of NC_092239.1, read as the reverse complement.
CACTTTAGAAAGTTAAAATACAAGGAGGGGAGGGTTTCTATCCCCTTTAGTCGCCTTCTACGACACGTGAGGAATGCGTGGGAAGTATTCTTTCTCCCGTATCCCCAGAGATATCCCTATCCCCAGGGATAGCCCCCTTCACTGAAGTTCCCATTTGTTCTCTTGTCTTAGGCACTTTATTTACCTCCTTCCAAAACAGGACACAGAAAAAGGAGTCTTGCGGGGAGTGCTCATCCTTCTCGAAAGCTCAGATTGGGGCGTCTAAATGTGTGTGCTTGTAACCAAGTTAAGAAAAAAGGAAAGATATGGAGTATGTTTGCGGAAAGGAACCTGGATGTTTTTTTGTTTAAATGAATCGAATCTCGAGGGTAAATGAGAAGAGTAGTTTGGAAATGTCTTAGTAGTGAAGTCAGGTGTTCGTGAGAGGACAAGAATAATGGAAGGAGTAGCACTATTCCTAAAGCAGGATTGGTGGGAGTAAGTGATAGAGTGTAGGAATAAACTCTAGATTGATATGGCTAAACCTGAACGTGGATGGAGAGAGATGGGTGATTATACTGCTGCCACTGCATATGGGCATAAGAAGAATGATCTTGAGAAGCAAGTGTTTTGGGAGTAGCTGAGTGAGTGTGTTAGTAGCTTCAATGAACGAGACCGGGTTATAGTAATGAGTGATTTGAATGCAAAGGTGAGTATTGAGATAGTTGAGAGAATAACTGAGGTACATGGCGTGTTCATTGTTGTAATTGAAAATGTTGAAGAGCTTGTAGATTTTTGTGCTGAAAAAGGACTGGTGATTGGGAACACCTAGTTTAAAAAGAGAGATATACATAAGTATACGTATCTAAGTAGGACAGATGGCCAGAAAGCGTTACTTGATTACGTGTTAATTGATAGGCGCGTGAAAGAGAGACTTTTGGATGTTAATGTACCGAGAGGTACAACTGGAAGGAGATCTGATCATTATCTTGTGGAGGCGAAAGTAAAGATTTGTAGAGGCTTCCAGATAAGAAGACAAGATGTTGGGATGAAGAGACTGGTAAGAGTAAGTGAGCTTGAGAAGGAGACTTACGTGAGGAAGTATCAGGAGTGACTGAGTGTACAATGGAAAAAGGTGAGAGCAAAGGAATTAAAGGGAGTGGAGGAGGAATGGGGTGTATGGTTGTTTGATTTGTTTAAGGATGGGGTTGTATGGTTGTTAATTTGTTTATGGATGGGGTTAATAGGGAGGTGAAGTCAAGAGTTTTGGAGAGAGGGTCAATTATACAGTCTGTTGTGCATGAGAGGGCTTGAGAAGTTGTTGCTTGCTGATGATACAGCGCTGATGGCTAATTCGGGTGAGAAACTGCACAAGCTGGTGACTGAATTTGGTAAAGTGTGTGAAAAAAAAAGCTGAAAGAAAATATAAATAGGAGCAAGGTTATTAGGTATTGTCAAGTGGGAGGTAAGTTTGAATGGAGACAAACTTGAGGAAATGAAGTGTTTTAGATATATTAGAGTGGATGTGGCAGTGGATGGAACCATGGACGCTGAATTGAGTCACAGGGTGGGGGAGGGGGCGAAAGTTCTGGGACCGTTGATGAATATGTGGAAGGCGACAACATTTTCTCGGAAAGCAAAAATGTGTATGTTTGAAGGAATAGTGGTTCCAACAATGTTATATGGCTGCGAGAAGTGCGCTATAGATACTGTTGTGCGGAGGAGTGTGGATGTGCTGGAAATGAGATGTCTCAGGACAATTTGTGGTTTAAGGTGGTTTGATCGAGTAAGTATTGAAAAGGTAAGAGAGATGTTTTGTGATAAAAAGAGTGTGGTTGAGAGAGCACAAGAGGGTCTTTTGAAAGGGTTTGGTCACATGGAGAGAATGAGTGAGGAAAGATTGACAAAGAGGATACATGTGTCATAGGTGGAGGGAATGAGCCGAAATGGGAGACCAAACTGGAGATGGAAGGATTGGGTGAAAGTGATTTTCAGCGATCGGGGCCTGAACATGCAGGCGGGTGAAAGGCGTGCAAGGAATAGAGTGAATTGGAACGATGTGGTATACCGGGTCGACATGCTGTCAATGGATTGAACAAGAGCATGTGAAGCGTCTGGGGTAAACCATGGAAAGTTTTATGGGACCTGGATGTGGAAAGGGAGCTGTGGTTTCGATGCAGTATAAATGGCAGCTAGAGACTGAGTTTGAACGAATGTGACCTTTGTTGTCTTTTCCTAGCGCTACCTCGCGTGCCTGCGAGGGGGGAGGGAGGCGTTATCATTTCATATGTGGCAGGGTGGCGACAGGAATGAATAAAGGCAGCAAGTATAATTTATGGCATATATATATATATATATATATATATATATATATATATATATATATATATATATATATATATATATATATATATATATATATATATATATATATATATATATATATATATATATATATATATATATATATATATAATCCCCTATCCCTGGGGATAGGGGATTAAGAGTACTTCCCACGTATTCCCTGCGTGTCGTAGAAGGCGACTAAAAGGGGAGGGAGCGGGGGGCTGGAAATCCTCCCCTCTCGTTTTTTTTTTTTTTTTCCAAAAGAAGGAACAGAGAATTGGGCCAGGTGAGGGTATTCCCTCAAAGGCCCAGTCCTCTGTTCTTAACGCTACCTCGCTAATGCGGGAAATGGCGAATAGTTTGAAAGAAAGAAAGAAAAAATATATATATATATATGTAGTGGTTCCAACAATGTTGTATGGTTGCGAGGCCTGGGCTATGGATAGAGTTGTGCGAAGGTGGGTGGATGTGCTGGAAATGAGATGTTTGAGGACATTATGTGGTGTGAGGTAGTTCGATCGAGTAAGAATTGTAAGGGTAAGAGGGATGTGTTGAAATAAAAAGAGTGTGGTTGAGAGAGCAGAAGAGGGTGTTTTGAAATGGTTTGGTCACATGGAGAGAATGAGTGAGGAAAGATTGACCAATAGGATATATGTGTCAGAGGTGGAGGGAACGAGGAGAAGTGGGAGACCAAATTGGAGGTGGAAAGATGGAGTGGAAAAGATTTTGAGTGATCGGGGCCTGAACAAGCAGGAAAGAGAAAGGCGTGCAAGGAATAGAGTGAATTGGATCGATGTGGTATACAGGGGTCGACGTGCTGTCAATGGATTGAACCAGGTCATGTGAAGCGTCTGGGGTTAACCATGGAAAGTTCTGTGGGGCCTGTGATACCTGTGACCTGAGTGTGGGAGGCGGGAGCACTACTGCTAGTCTATGATCATAGCCTTAGTAGTAGTGTTCCCGCCTGCTACACAATGATCTCGGATTGGATCCTGGCTGTTGGAGTTTTGTATGTTATATGGAAGTGCCCGTTCATATGCACTATACTTGTATATATATATATTATATATATATATATATATATATATATATATATATATATAATATATATATATATATATATATATATATATATATATATATAGACGCTGGTATTTGTTTGTCTATGTCTGTCTGTGATTTATTCACTTGAGCGAGAGTAAGAGAGATTATCTATTTTAGATAAATAAGTACTTTTGTCCCTTTCAAAACAGGGCCGTGATTTGCGCCTAAGTTTCCCGTGTCTTTTCAGTTAATACAAGCATGTGTAGTTCGAGAGAGAGAGAGAGAGAGAGAGAGAGAGAGAGAGAGAGAGAGAGAGAGAGAGAGAGAGAGAGAGAGAGAGAGAGAGAGAGAGAGAGAGAGAATCTTTGACATCATTAAATAAACTTAGACTGGTGTATAGGTATGTAATGCCAATAATCCTTGGCTGATCTCTACTTACCTACAGTTAGAGACGGGTGTCCGATGGCTTGAAAGACCGTTCCAGAAAGGACAAGCAGCAATATATCCACAGCTCTCATTATCTCTGTGAAACCCTGACAAAAACACGGCAGAATTTAATGTAGTACTAACCTTCAAACAAGTGAAAAACCTAAAGACGATGAAGGTAGAGATACATCTTAATATAGCTATGTCGTGAATGATCAACTCGTTTTTCAAATACTAACCAAATATCAATATCTTTATGTTTACCTCCTCAAGGATTCGGGTTCTAGTTTCTTTATATATATATATATATATATATATATATATATATATATATATGTATATATATATATATATATATATATATATATATATATATATATATATATATATATACGAATAAAGTGTATATGAACACGCACCTTCATAGAACATACAAACCTCCAACAGACAGGATCGAACCTGGGACCCCTTGTGCAAGAGGCAGGCATGCTAACCGCTAGGCTAAGGGACTGTATAATAGGAAACAACTATTCGAAATACTAAGTACTCGAATACCCTTCGTCTCACAATGGTGAGCAACGGAGTCTATCGGTTGTTTCCGAACAGAACACATAGCCAGCTGATAGCGTTTTACCGAACCTGATTGTACAACGCGGAGCTATATGAATACGAATAAAGTGTATATGAACGGGCACCTTCATAGAACATACGGTAAAACGCTTTCAGCTGGCTATGTGTTCTGTTCGGAAACAACCGATAGACCCCGTTGCTCACCATAGTGAGACGAAGGGTATTCGAGTACTTAGTATTTCGAATAGTTGTTTCCTATTATACAGTCCCTTAGCCTAGCGGTTAGCATGCCTGCCTCTTGCACAAGGGGTCCCAGGTTCGATCCTGGCTGTTGGAGTTTTGTATGATATATATATATATATATATATATATATATATATATATATATATATATATATATATATATATATATATATATATATATATATATATATATATATATATATACATATATATATATATATATAATTTTCCAAAAGAAGGAACAGAGAAGGGGGCCAGGTGAGGATACTCACTCAAAGGCCCAGTCCTCTGTTCTTAACGCTACCTCGCTAATGCGGGAAATGGCGAATAGTATGAAAGAAAGAAGAAAGATATATATATATATATATATATATATATATATATATATATATATATATATATATATATATATATATATATATATATATATATATATATATATATATATATATTTATAACGTGATAGAGTGTAAGAAATTAATCTGTAGATTGATATGGTTAAAACTTTAAGTGGATAGAGAGAGATGGGTGATTATTGGTGCATATGCACCTGGGCATGAGAAGAAAGATCATGAGAGGCACGTGTTTTGGGAGCAGATGAGTGAGTGTGTTAGTAGTTTTGATGCACGAGACCGGGTTATAGTGATGAGTGATTTGAAAGCAAAGGTGAGTAATTTGGCAGTTGAGGGAATAATTGGTGTACATGGGGTATTTATTGCTGTAAATGGAAATGGTGAAGACCTTGTAGATTTATGTGATGAAAAAGAACTGGTGATTGGGAATACCTGGTTTATAAAGAGAGATATACATAAGTGTACGTATGTAAGTAGGGGAGATGGCCAGATAGCGTTATTGGATTACGTGCTAATTGATAGGCGGTCGAAAGAGAGACTTTTGATATTAATGTGCTGAGAGGTGAAACTGGAGGGATGTCTGATCATTATCTTGTTCAGGCGAAGGTGAAGATTTGTAGAGGTTTTCAGAGGAGAAGACAGAATGTTGGGGTGAAAAGAGTGGTGAGAGTAAGTGAGCTTGGGAAGGAGATTTGTGTGAGGAAGTACTAGGAGAGACTGAGTACAGAATGGAAAAAAGGTGAAAACTAAGGAGGTAAGGGGATTGGGGAAGGAATGGGATGCATTTAGGAAGCAGTGATGGTTTCCGCAAAAGATGCTTGTGGCATGAGAAGCGTGGGACGTGGGCAGATTAGATAGGGCAGTGAATGGTTGGATAAAGAAGTAAAATTATCAGTGAAAGAGAAGAGAGAGGCATTTGTACGACTTTTGCAGGGAAATAATGCAAATGAGTGGGAGGTGTATAAAAGAAAGAGGCAGGAGATCAAGAGAAAGGTGCAAGAGGTGAAGAAGAGGGCAAATGAGAGTTGGGGTGAGAGAGTATCATTAAATTTTAGGGAGAATAAAAAGATGTTTTGGAAGGAGGTAAACAGAGTGCGTAAGACAAGGGAGCAAATGGGAACTTCAGTGAAGGGGGCTAATGGGGAGGTGATAACAAGTAATGGTGATGTAAGAAGGAGATGAAGTAAGTATTTTGAAGGTTTGTTGAATGTGTTTGATGATAGAGTGGCAGATATAGGGTGTTATGGTCGAGGTGGTGTGCAAAGTGAGAGGGTTAGGGAAAATGATTTGGTAAACAGAGAAGAGGTAGTAAAAGCTTTCCGGGAGATGGAAGCCGGCAACGCAGCGGGTTTGGATGATATTGCAGGAGAATGAATCAAAAAAGGGGGTGATTGTATTGTTGACTGGTTGGTAGGGTTACTTGATGTATGTATGTCTCATAGCTAGGTGCCGGAGTATTGGCAGAATGCTTGCATAGTGCCATTGTACAAAGGCAAAGGGGATAAAAGTGATTGCTCAAATTACAGAGGTATAAGTTTGTTGAGTATTCTTGGGAAATTATATGGGAGAGTATTGATTGAGAGGGTGAAGGCATGTACAGAGCATCAGATTGGGGAGGGCAGTGTGGTTTCAGAAGTGGTAGAGGATATGTGGATCAAGAATTTGCTTTGAAGAATGTATGTGAGAAATGCTTAGAAAAGCAAATGTATTTTTATGTGCCATTTATGGATCTGGAGAAGGCATGTAACAGAGTTGATAGAGATGTTCTGTGGAAGGTATTAAGAATATATGGTGTGGGAGGCAAGTTCTTAGAAGCAGTGAAAAGTTTTTATCGAGGATGTAAGGCATGTGTACTTATAGGAAGAGATGAAAGTGATTGGTTCTCAGTGAACGTAGGTTTGCGGCAGGAGTGTGTGATGTCTCCATGGTTGTTTAATTTGTTTATGGATGGGGTTGTTAGAGAGGTAAATGCAATAGCTTTGGAAAGGGGCAAGTATTCAGTCTGTTGTGGATGAGAGAGCTTGGGAAGTGAGTCAGTAGTTGTTCGCTGATGATACAGCGCTGGTGGCTGATTCGTGTGAGAAACTGCAGAAGCAGGTGAAAGAGTTTGGTAAAGTGTGTGAAAGAAGAAAGGCGAGAGTAAATATGAATAGGACAAGGTTATTAGGTACAGTAGGGTTGAGGGACAAGTCAATTGGGGAGGTAATTTTGAATTGAGAAAAGCTGAAGGAAGTAAAGTGTTTTAGATATGTGGGAGTGGATTTGGCAGCGGATGGAACCATGAAAGAGGAAGTGAATCATAATGTGAGGGAGGGGGCGAAAACTCTGGGAGCGTTGAAGAATGTGTGGAAGTCGAGAATATTATCTCGGAAAGCAAAAATGGGTATGTTTGAAGGAATAGTGGTTTCAACAATGTTATATGGTTGCGAGGCGTGGGCTATGGATAGAGTTGTGCGGAGGAGGGTGGATGGGCTGGAAATGAGATGTTTAAAGACAATATGTGGTGTGAGATGGTTTGATCGAGTAAGTAATAATAGGGTAAGAGAGATGTGTGGTAATTAAAACAGTTTGGTTGAGACAGCAGAAGGGGGTGTTTTGAAATGGTTTCGGTCACATGGAGAGAATGAGTGAAGAAAGATTGACCAAGAGGATATATGTGTCAGAAGGTGGAGGGAACCAGAGGTGGGAGACCAAATTAGAGGTGGAAAGATTGAGTGAAAAAGATTTTGAGTGATCGGGGCCTGAACATGCAGGAGGGTGACAGGTGTGTAAGGAGGAGAGTGAATTGGAACGATGTGGTATACTTGGGGTCGATGTGCTGTTAATGGATTGAACCAGGGCATATGAAGCGCCTGGGGTAAACCATGGAAAGTTCCTAGGGACCTGGATGTGGAAAGGGAGTTGTGGTTTCGGTGCATTATTACATGACAGCTAGAGACTGAGTGTGAACGAATGTGGTCTTTGTTGTCTTTTCCTAGCGCTGCCTCGCGCACATTTGGCGGGAGGGGGTTGTTATTTCATGTGTGGCGGGGTGGCTATGGGAATGAATAAGGGCAGACGGTATGAATTATGTACATGTGTGTATATGTATATGTCTGTGTTTATATACATATATATATATATATATATATATATATATATATATATATATATATATATATATATATATATATATATATATATATATATATATATATATATATATATATATATATATATATATATATATATATATATATATATATATATATATATATATATATATATATATATATATATATATATATATATATATATATATATATATATATATATATATATATATATATATATATATATATATATATATATATATATATATATATATTATATATATATATATATATATATATATATATATATATATATATATATATATATATATATATATATATATATATATATATATGTATATATATATGTATATATATATATATATATGTATACGTTGAGATGTATAGGGGTGTATATTTGCGTGTGTGGACGTGTATGTACATGTGTATGTGGCTGGGTTGGGCCATTTCTTTAGTCTGTTTCCCTGCGTTACCTTGCTAACGCGGGAGCCAGCGACACAGCAAATAGAATTATATATATATATATATATATATATATATATATATATATATATATATATATATATATATATATATATATATATATATATATCCTATTTGTCAATTTTCCTCACTCATTCTCTCCATATGACCAAATCATTTCAATACACACTCTTCTTCTCTCCTCTCTCTCAACGACACTCGTTTTTATTACCACAGATCTCTTTTACCCTTGCTTTACCTACTCGGTCAAACCACCTCACACCACATTTTGTCCTCAAACATCTTATTTCCTACACATCCACCCTCCTCCGCACAACCCTATCTATAGCCCTCGCCTCGCAACCATATAACATTGTTGGAAGCACTATTCCTTCAAACATACCCAATTTTGCTTTCCGATATAATGTTCTCGCCTTCAACACATTTTTCAACACTCCCAGAAGATTTTCCCCCTTACCCCACCCTGTGATTCACTTCTGCTTCCATGGCTACATTCTCTGCTAAATCCACCCCTAGATATGTAAGACACTTCGCTTGCCCCAGTTTTTCTCCTTTCAAACTTACCTCGCAATTGCCTTGTCCCTTAGTCTTACTGTACCTAATAACCTTGCTCTTATTAACATTTTCTCTCGGCTTTCTTTTTTTCACCCACTTTTCCAAGCTCAGTTACTAGCTTCTACAGTTTCTCAGCCGGATCAGCCACCAGTGCTGTATCCTCAGCGAACAACAACTGACTCACTTTCCAAGCCCTCTCATCCACAACAGGACTGCCTAATTGCCCCTCCCTCCAACACTCTTTCATTCACCTCCCTAACAACCTCTTCCAAAGAAATTAAAGAACCATGGAGACATCACGCACCGCTGCCGCAAACTTACATTCACTGAGAAGCAATCACAGTTTCCTCTCTTCCTTCTTTTCACTGCTTTCAGCATCTTGCCTCCCACACCATATACTCTTAATACCTTCCACAGAGCATCTCCATCAACTCTATTCTATGCCTTCTCCGGATCCATAACTGCTACATAAAAATCCATTTCTTTTTCTTAGTATTTCTCACATACATTCTTGAAAGCAAACACCTGACCCACATATCCTCTACCTCTTCTGAAGCCACACTGCTCTTCCCAAATATGATGTTCTGTACATGCCTTTACCATCTCAATGAGTACCCTCCCATATAATTTCCAAAGAATACTCAATAGATTTCTACCTCTATAAATTGAACACTCACCATAATCCCCTTTGCCTTTGTACAATGGCACTATGCATACACTCCGCAAATCCTACGGCACTTCACCATGAGGCATATATACAATGAATATCCACACCGACCAGTCGACAACACAGTTACCCCCATTTTCAATAAATTTCACTGCAATACCATCCAAACCCGCCGCCTTCCAGGCTTTCATCTTCTCTGTTTACCAAATCATTCTCCCTAACCCATTCATTTCGCACACCATCTCGACCAAAGCCCCCTATATCTACCACTCTATCATTTAACACATTCAACATTAATTCAAAATACTCACTCCATCTCATCACATCGCCACAACTTATCATTAACTTCCCAATAGCCCCCTTCATCGATGTTCCCGTTTGTTCTCTTGTCTTACGCACTTTATTTACCTCCTTCCAAGAAATCGTTTTATTCTCCCTAAAATTTAATGATACTCTCTCAGCCCAACTCTCATCTGACCTGTTTTTCATCTCTTGCACCTTTCTCTTTACTTTCTGCCTCTTTCTTTTTATACATCTCCCAGTCATTTGTACTATTTCTCTGCAAAAAATCGTCCAAATACCCAATTCTTTTCTTTCACTAATAATCTTACTTCTTCATCCCACCACTCACTACCCATTCTAATTTGCCCACCTCCCAAGCTTCTCATGCCACAAACATCTTTTGTGCAAACCCTCACTGCTTCCCTAAATACATCCCATTCCTCCTGCACTCCCCTTACGTTCTCTGTTCTCACCTTTTCCATTCTGTACTCAGTCTCTCCTGGTACTTCCTCACACAAGTCTCCTTCCCAAGCTCACTTACTCTAACCACTCTCTTCACCCCAACATTCTCTCTTCTTTTCTGAAAACCTCTACAAATCTTCACCCTCGCTTCCACTAGATAATGATCAGACATCCCTCCAGTTGCACCTCTCAGTGCATTAACATCGAAAAGTTTCTCTTTCGCGCGCCTGTCAATTAACACGTAATCCAATAACGTTCTCTGGCCATCTCTCCTACTTGCATACGAATACTAATGTATATATCTCTTTTCAAACCAGGTATTCCCAATCATCAGTCCTTTTTCAGTAGATAAATCTACAAGCTCTTCACCATTTCCATTTACAACACTGAACACCCCATGTACACCAATTATTCCACTGCAGTACCATCCAACCTGCCGCCTTGCCGGCTTTCATCTTCCGCAAAGGTTTCACTACCTCTTCTCTGTTTACCAAATCATTCTCTCTAACAGGCGGAATGCTACCGCTAGGCTATGGGGCCTGGCTAATAGGAAACACCTATTCAAATACTATGTACTCGAATACCCTTCATCTCTCGTAGATGAGCAACGGGGTCTGCACCGGTCATTTCCCAACAGGCGCACATAGCCAACAGATGGCATTTTACCAAACCTAACTCTACAACGCGGAGGTATATGAATACGAACAAAGTTCATAGCATCGCACACCTTCATAGAACATACAGACTTCCAATAGCCAGGATCGAACCCGGCACCCCTGTGCCACGAACGCTACCGTTAGGCTATGGGCCCCGCTAATAGGAAATAACTATTCCAATACTATGTACTCAAATACCCTTTGTCTCATGTTGGTGAGCAACGGGGTCTTCCCAACAGGCGCACATATCCAGCAGGTAGCATATAACCGAACCGAACTGTACAACGCGGAGGCATATGAATATGAACAACGTGCATAGGAACGCGCACCTTCATAGAACATACAAACCTTCAACAGCCAGGATCGAAATCGTCAACCCTGTCCCACAGGCGGGCATTTTTATTTCCTATCATATATATATATATATATATATATATATATATATATATATATATATATATATATATATATATATATATATATATATATATATATATATATATATATATATATATATATTCTTTTTTTTTTTTTTTTGCTTTGTCGCTGTCTCCCGCGTTTGCGAGGTAGCGCAAGGAAACAGACGAAAGAAATGGCCCAACCCACCCCCATACACATGTATATACATACGTCCACACACGCAAATATACATACCTACACAGCTTTCCATGGTTTACCCCAGACGCTTCACATGCACTGATTCAATCCACTGACAGCACGTCAGCCCCGGTATACCACATCGATCCAATTCACTCTATTCCTTGCCCTCCTTTCACCCTCCTGCATGTTCAGGCCCCGATCACACAAAATCTTTTTCACTCCATCTTTCCACCTCCAATTTGGTCTCCCACTTCTCCTCGTTCCCTCCACCTCCGACACATATATCCTCTTGGTCAATCTGTCCTCACTCATTCTCTCCATGTGACCAAACCATTTCAAAACACCCTCTTCTGCTCTCTCAACCACGCTCTTTTTATTTCCACACATCTCTCTTACCCTTACGTTACTTACTCGATCAAACCACCTCACACCACACATTGTCCTCAAACATCTCATTTCCAGCACATCCATCCTCCTGCGCACAACTCTATCCATAGCCCACGCCTCGCAACCATACAACATTGTTGGAACCACTATTCCTTCAAACATACCCATTTTTGCTTTCCGAGATAATGCTCTCGACTTCCACACATTCTTCAAGGCTCCCAGGATATTCGCCCCCTCCCCCACCGTATGATCCACTTCCGCTTCCATGGTTCCATCCGCTGCCAGATCCACTCCCAGATATCTAAAACACTTTACTTCCTCCAGTTTTTCTCCATTCAAACTTACCTCCCAATTGACTTGACCCTTAACCCTACTGTACCTAATTACCTTGCTCTTATTCACATTTACTCTTAACTTTCTTCTTTCACACACTTTACCAAACTCAGTCACCAGCTTCTGCAGTTTCTCACATGAATCAGCCACCAGCGCTGTATCATCAGCGAACAACAACTGACTCACTTCCCAAGCTCTCTCAACCACAACAGACTTCATACTTGCCCCTCTTTCCAAAACTCTTGCATTCACCTCCCTAACAACCCCATCCATAAACAAATTAAACAACCATGGAGACATCACACACCCCTGCCGCAAACCTACATTCACTGAGAACCAATCACTTTCCTCTCTTCCTACACGTACACATGCCTTACATCCTCGATAAAAACTTTTCACTGCTTCTAACAACTTGCCTCCCACACCATATATTCTTAATACCTTCCACAGAGCATCTCTATCAACTCTATCATATGCCTTCTCAAGATCCATAAATGCTACATACAAATCCATTTGCTTTTCTAAGTATTTCTCACATACATTCTTCAAAGCAAACACCTGATCCACACATCCTCTACCACTTCTGAAACCACACTGCTCTTCCCCAATCTGATGCTCTGTACATGCCTTCACCCTCTCAATCAATACCCTCCCATATAATTTACCAGGAATACTCAACAAACTTATACCTCTGTAATTTGAGCACTCACTCTTATCCCCTTTGCCTTTGTACAATGGCACTATGCACGCATTCCGCCAATCCTCAGGCACCTCACCATGAGTCATACGTACATTAGATAACCTTACCAACCAGTCAACAATACAGTCACCCCCTTTTTTTAATAAATTCCACTGCAATACCATCCAAACCTGCTGCCTTGCCGACTTTCATCTTCCGCAAAGCTTTTACTACCTCTTCTCTGTTTACCAAATCATTTTCCCTAACCCTCTCACTTTGCACACCACCTCGACCAAAACACCCTATATCTGCCACTCTATCATCAAACACATTCACCAAACCTTCAAAATACTCACTCCAATATATGTATATATATATATATATATATATATATATATATATATATATATATATATATATATATATATATATATATATATATATATATATATATATATATATATATATATGTATATATATATATATATATATATATATATACATATATATATATATATATATATATATATATATATATATATATATATATATATATATATATATATATATATATATACGAATCAAGTGCATATGAACGCGCACGTTCATTGAACATACAAAACTCCAACAGCCAGGATAGAACCCAGGACCCCTGTACCATAGGCGAGAATGGTACCGCTAGGCTATGGGCCCATAGCTTAGCGGTAAGGGTTCCCGCCTTTGGCTCAGGGGTCCCAGGTTCGATCCCGGCTGTTGGAGGCTTGTATGATATGTCTATATATATATATATATATATATACACATACATTTTCATATTCCACTCGCTTGCCTTCATCCATTTATTTCGTCACCCCATCCCACAGGAAACAGCATCCCTCTCTCCTGGTTCAGAGAAGAGTAATACAATCAAAAAATAAATGGCACAGTTCTCGTGAAATGCATCGAAAACATAGCTCCCCATCCACATCCAGGTCCCACAGACCTTTCTTTGGTTTACGTCAGATTCTTCACATGCCCTGGTTCAATCCATTGGCAGCACGTCCATCCAGGTATACTACATCGTTTCATTTTACTTTATTCCTTACAAGCCTTTCACCCGACAGTATATTGAAGCCTCGATCGCTCTGAATTTCACTCCATCATTCCACCTCCACTTTGGTCTCTCGCTTCTCTTTGTTCCCTCCACCTCTGACACATATATATACTCTTTGTCAACCTCTTCTCACTCATTCCTTTTAAGTGTCCAAACAATTTCAACACACCCTTTTCTGCACTCTTAACCATACTGTTTATATTTGAACACTTCTCTCTTGCCCTTACATTTCTTACTCGATAAAACCACCTCACTGAACATACTGTCCTCAAATATTTCATTTCCAACACAGCCACCCTCCTCCGCACAACCCTATCTATAACCCATGCCTTGCAACCATATAACATTGTTGAAACCACTACTCTTTCAAACATACCCGTTTTGGCTCTGCGAGATAATGTTATCACCTACACATTCTACAACGCTGCCAGAACCTTCGCTCCTTCCCCTACCAGTGACTCACTTTTGCTTCCATGGTTCCATCCACTGGTAAGACCACTCCTAGATATCTAAAATACTTCACTTCCTCCAGTTTTTCTCCATTCAAACTTACCTCCCAATCAACTTTTCCCTCAACACTACTGAATCTGATGAACTTGCTCTTATTCACATTTACTCTCAACTTTCTTCTTTCATACACTTTACAAAATTCACTCACCAACTTCTGCAGTTTTTCACCCGGATCAGCCACCAGCGCTGTATCATCAGCGATCAATAACTAACTCACGTTCCAAGCCTTCTCATCCAGAGCAGACTGCCTACTTATTGCTTTCTCCACACTGTTACATTCACCTCCCTAAACACCCCATCCATAAGCAAATTAAAAGACAATGGAGATAACACGCACACCCGCCGCAAACCACCATTCGCTGGGAAGCAATCACTTTCCTCTCTCCTACTTGTACACATGCTTTACACCATTTGTAAAAACTTTTCACTGTTTCTAGCAATTTGCCTCCCATAATGTGTACTCTTGAAATCTTCCACAAAGCATCGCTGTCCTCCCTATCATATGCCTTCTGCGGATCCATAAATGCTACATACAGTTCCATCTGTTTTTCTAAGTATTTCTCACATTCTTCAAAGCAAACACCTGACCCACACATCCTCTACCACTTATGAAACCACCCTGCTTTTCCCAATCTGATGCTTTGCACATGCTTTTCGCCTATCAATCAATACCCTTACATTAAATTTCCGATGAATACTCAACAAACTTTTACCCCTGTGATTTGATCAATCTCCTTCATCCCCTTTGCCTTTGCACAATGGCACTATGCATGCATTCCGACTAAAACATCCTATATCTGCCAATCTATCATCAAACACAATCAACAAACTTTCGGAATATCCATGCCATCTACATCTCAATTCACCATTACTTGTTATAACCTCTCCATTTGCCCCCCTTCACCGATGTTCCCCTTCGTTCTCTTGTCTTACGAACTTTATTTATCTCTTTCCAAAATATTTTCTAATTATCCCTAAAATTTAATGATACTCTATCACTCCAACTCTCATATGCCCCTTTTCTTCACCTATTGGACCATTCTCTTGACCTTCTGCCGCTTTCATTTATACATCTCCCAGTAATTTGCGCTACTTCCCTGCAAAGATCGAACAATCGCGTCTCCCTTTTCTTTCACTAATAATCTTACTTCTTCACCAGAACATTCATTACCCTTTCTAATCAGTCCACCTAACGCCTTTCGCATGCCATATGCATCTTTTGCGGAAGCCGTCACTGCTTCCCGAAATACATCCCATTCCTTCACCACTCCCCTTGTCATTTGCTCTCACTTTTTGCCATTTTGCACTCAATCTCTCCTGGTACATCCTCACGTGAATCAGCCACTAGCGCTGTATCATCAGTGATGAACAACTGACTCACTTTCCAAGCCCCCTCATCCAGAGCAGACTCCATACTTGCGCCTCTCTTTGTTAATGGATGGGTTGTTAGGGAAGTGAATGCAAGAGTATGCAGTCTGTATGTGGATGAGAGGGCTCCGAAAAAGAGTCAGTTGTTGTTCGCTGATGGTACAGAGCTGGTGGCTGATTCTATTGAGAAACTGCGCAAGCGTTTGACTGAGTCTGGTAAACTGTGTGAAAGAAGAAAGCTGAGAGTAAATGTGAATAAGAGCAAGGTTATTAGGTTCAGTAATGTTGAGGGACAACTCAATTGGGAGGTAAGTTTAAATGGAGAAAAACTGGAAAAAGTGAAGTGTTTTAGACATATGGGAGTGAATTTAGCTTCGGATGGAACCATGGAAGCGGAAGTGAGTCACAGGGTGGGGCAGGGGCCGAAGTTTCTGGGAGCGTTGAAGAATGTGTGGAAAGCGAGAAAGTTATCTCAGAGAGCAAGAATTGTTATTTTGGAAGGAATAGTAGTTCCTACAATGTTATATGGTTGCGAGGCATGGGTTATAGATAGGGTTGTGCGGAGGAGGAGATTTGTTGGATATCGTATGTTGGAGGGCAATACATTGTGTGAGGAGGTTTGATCGAATAAGTAATAAAAGGGTAAGAGAGATGTGCCGTAATAGAAAAAGTGTGGTAGAAAAAGCAGAAGAGGGGGTATTCAAATGGTTTGGTCACATGGAGAGAATGAGTGAGGAAACATTGAACAAAGAGGATATATGTGCAAGAGGTGGAGGGAACGAGGAGAATTGGGAGACCAATTTGGATGTGGAAGGATGTAGTGAAAAAGATTTTTAGCGATAGGGGCCTGATTATGCAGGAGGGAGAAAAGCGTGCAAGGAATAGAGTGAACTGGAACGATGCCGTATACCCTGGTCGAAGTCCTGTCAATGGATTGAACCAGGGCATGTGAAGCGTCTGAGGTAAACCATGGAAAGTTTTGTGGGACCTTGATTTCGAAAGGGAGCTGTGGTTTTGGTGCATTACACATGAGAGATAGAGAATGAGTGTGAACGAATGTGGCTTTTGTTGTCTTTTCCTTGTGCTATCTCGCTGGCGCGCGGGAAGAAAGGGTGCTATTTCATGTGTGGCGGGATGACGATGAGAATGGATGAAGGCAGTAAGTATGAATATGGTGTATAGCGCAAGGAAACAGATGTAAGAATTGCCCAACCCACCAACATACACATGTTTATACATGAACGCCCACACACGGACACATACATACTTATACATTTCAACGTATACGTGCGTATACATACAGAGACATATGAATATATACACTTGTACATATTCATACATGCTGGCTTCATTCATTCCCGCCGCCACCCCGCCTCACATGAAATGGCACACCCCTCCCTCCACGTGCGCGCGAGGTAGCGCTAGGAAAAAACAACAAAAGGCACATTCGTTTACACTCAGGCTCTAGCTGTTATGTGTAAAGCACCAAAACCACAGCTCCCTCGCCACATCCAGGCCCCACGAAACTTTCCATGGTTTTCCACAGACGCTTCACATGCACTGGTTTAATCCATTGAGAACACGTCGACCCCGGTACACCACATCGTTCCAATTCACTCTATTCCTTGCACGCCTTTCACCCTCATGTATGTTCAGGCCTCGGTCGCGCAAAATCTTTTCACTCCATCCTTCCACCTCCAATTTGGTATCCCACTTCTCCTCGTTCCCTCCACCTCTGACACATATATCTCTTTGTCAATCATTCCTCACTCATTCTCTCCATGTAACCAAACCATTTCAATACACCCTCTTCTGCTCTCTCAACCACACACTCTTTATTACCACACATCTCTCTTACCTTTTCATTACTTACTCGATCAAACCAGCTGACATTATATATTGTCCTCAGACATTTCTTTTCCAACATCCACCCTCCTCCGCACAACCCTATTTATAGCCCATTCCTCACAACCATATAATATTGTTAGAACCAATATTCTTTCAAATATATCAATTTTAACTCTGCGAGATAACGTTCTCGCCTTCCACATATTCTTCAACGTTCCCAGAACCTTCGCCCCTCCCCACCCTCTGGCTCACTTCCGCTTCCATGGTTCTATCCGCTGCTAAGTTCACTCCCAGATATCTAAAACACTTCACTTCCTCCAGTTTTTCCATTCAAACTTACCTCCTAATTAACTTACCCCTCAACCCTTCTGAATATTATAACTATGCTCTTATTCACATTTACTAACAACTTTCTCCTTTCGCACACTTTACCAACTCAGTCACCAGCTTCTGCAGTTTCTCACCCAATTCAGCAGCCAGTGCTCTGTCATCAGCGAATAAGACTTTCACTTTCTAAACCCTCTCATCCACAACAGACTACATATTTGCTTCTCTCTCCAAAACTCTTGTATTCACTTCCCTACGGGCTTGGTGTCTCAGTTGTTGTCAAAGTTCATGATTTGGTCAAGACATATCAAACCGTTTATAAAATATGCTTCCGACAAACATATCTATCAAAAATAAACCTTGTTATGTATCTGATAATGAATGAGATATTTCTCTAAATCGAGCTAAATCGGGTAATTAGAGGTTGTAACTGAAGCAGAGATGGTTTTATTCGGTACAATCGTCATAGATGTTATCATGGATAAACAAGCGTTAAAAACCTTTCCTCTTCCTATTTTGGGCAAAATGGTAATGTTTTTGGTAGAACTTTACAGCACAAATATTCCTTAGGACCACGACTGTTATTTCATTTAGTTGAAGGGAATTATGTATATGTTCTATCAATATTTCTTTTCATCCTCAAAACGGATTGTATTGCCCAAAACGAGTTATAAGTCTTTTCTAATTGGATCAGATAGTCAGTGTACGATGATAATGATTGGTATGAAAGCGCATCTCTTTCGCGAGAGTAGTTTGGTAAGGAACAAGATCCAAGACAATTTTGCCTAGCGCGCAGGACGTCAATGGACATTGTGTGAGGATTGGACGTTGCTGGACCAAGGTTGTGAGACACATCACGATTTCGTCGAGGTTTGTTACTACAAGGTCTGCCACTGCGACGTCTCGTGTTCACGTTTCCCTTCTTGTTGCCAGCGTCTTATCCACCTGGTCACAGTGGTTGCACTCTTGCCTGTCTCCTGTGCAATGGCCCGGGAAGACATGCCTCCGACCCACATCAGGACGAACCTCGCCCGTTCAGATAATTCTGTTGGTCGGAGAATTCGGTGTAGCTTCATAATTCTTTCTGAAATCAGCAGTCACACTTTCAGCCAGGGTGGAGGAACAGGGTCACACTGAATCTAATCAGAGCAAGATTGTAATACAATGAATAATTTACAGCAGCCAAAGGCACCATGAGAAATCAAAGCTTAAATGTCCACTCATGCTATGCTATTCATTTATACGTCTAAGTGTGTAAGCCTTTAGGGTAAAAAAAAAATTGACTTCTCAAAAATAGTCTTTCTCCTCTGTTCCACGTAAGGTCTATGACAAGCCGTATATTGGCTATTTGGGTAAATTTCTAAAAGCACGGATTCAACAGCAAAGACTTTCCGTAAGTACAGCCTTGGAATCAAATGCAGTATTCAAACATATAGAAGATTATTCACATCCAACGAATTTGGAGAAGTAAAAGTGTTCTAACCTTGTGTGTCACTCATAGAATAGTTTATTATTCAATCATCCCTGATAAAAGTTAACAGCATCATAAACTTAAAGGAAGAATTATATCATAATGGAATCCCTGGTGACCTTTGGCAAAATTAAAGAATAGGAGCAAACGAGTAATTTATGTTCAAGTCAAACATTCCATGTTTCTCAGATCAACTGTTCCTTGTTTCATCATCTTTGGTGTAAAACAATTTCGTATATATTCTCTTGATCACGTTCACTCATTTTCCTTGAAAAAGGCTTGAAATACAGGCCAAAGCTTGCAGCTTCTGCGTTAACTTTTCTTAAGGCTGAGATTTTCTTAACAAGGTTTATCGATACCAAATATTCACCTACACATGTGATTTACTACGATATATATATATATATATATATATATATATATATATATATATATATATATATATATATATATATATATATATATATATATATATATATATATATATATGTATATATATTACCAAATCATTATGCCTAACCCTCTCACTTTGCACACCACCTCGACCAAAACACCCTATATCTGCCACTCTATCATCAAACACATTCAACAAACCTTCAGAATACTCACTCCATCTCCTCACATCACCACTACTTGTTATCACCTCCCCATTTGCGCCCTTCACTGAAGTTCCCATTTGCTACCTTGTCTTACGCACTTTATTTACCTCCTTCCACAACATCTTTTTCTTTTCCCTAAAATTTAATGATACTCCCACCCCAACTCTCATTTGCCCTCTTTTTCACCTCTTGCACCTTTCTCTTCACCTCCTGTCTCTTTCTTTTATACATCTCCCACTCAATTGCATTTTTTCCCTGCAAAAATCGTACAAATGCCTCTCTCTTCTCTTTCACTAATAATCTTACTTCTTCATCCCACCACTCACTACCCTTTCTAATCAACCCACCTCCCAGCTTCTCATGCCACAAGCATCTTCTGCGCAATCAATCACTGATTCCCTAAATACATCCCATTCCTCCCCCACTCCCCTTACTTCCATTGTTCTCACCTTTTTCCATTCTGTACTCAGTCTCTCCTGGTACTTCCTCACACAAGTCTCCTTCCCAAGCTCATTTACTCTCACCACCCTCTTCACCCCAACATTCACTCTTCTTTTCTGAAAACCCATACAAATCTTCACCTTAGCCTCCACAAGATAATGATCAGACATCCCTCCAGTTGCACCTCTCAGCACATTAACATCCAAAAGTCTCTCTTTCGCGCGCCTGTCAATTAACACGTAATCCAATAACGCTCTCTGGGCATCTCTCCTACTTACATAGGTATACTTATGTATATCTCGCTTTTTAAACCAGGTATTCCCAATCACCAGTCCTTTTTCAGCACATAAATCTACAAGCTCTTCACCATTTCCATTTACAACACTGAACACTCCATGTATACCAATTATTCCCTCAACTGCCATATTACTCACCTTTGCATTCCAATCACCCATCACTATAACCCGGTCTCGTGCATCAAAACCACTAACACACTCATTCAGCTGCTCCCAAAACACTTGCCTCTTATGATCTTTCTTCTCATGCCCAGGTGCATATGCACCAATAATCACCCATCTCTCTCCATCAACTTTCAGTTTTACCCATATTAATCGAGAATTTACTTTCTTACATTCTATCGCATACTCCCACAACTCCTGTTTCAGGAGTACTGCTACTCCTTCCCTTGCTCTTGTCCTCTCACTAACCCCTGACTTTACTCCCAAGACATTCCCAAACCACTCTTCCCCTTTACCCTTGAGCTTCGTTTCACTCAGAGCCAAAACATCCACGTTCCTTTCCTCAAACATACTACCTATCTGTCCTTTTTTCACATCTTGGTTACATCCACACACATTTAGACACCCCCAGTCTGAGCCTTCGAGGAGGATGAGCACTCACCACGTGACTCGTTCTTCTGTTTCCCATTTTAAAAAGTTAAAAAAATACAAGGAGGGGAGGATTTCTGGCCCCCCGCTCCCGTCCCCTCTCGTCGCCTTCTACGACACACGAGGAATGCGTGGGAAGTATTCTTTCACCCCTATCCCCAGGGATGATATATATATATATATATACATATTTATATACATACAAGAAGAGGTAGTAAAAGCTTTGCGGAAGATGAGAGTCGGCAAGGTAGCAGGTTTGGATGGTATTGCAGTGCAATTTATTTAAAAAGGGGTGACTGTATTATTGACTGGTTGGTAAGGTTATTTAATGTATGTATGACTCATGGTGAGATGCCTGAGGATTGGCGAAATGCGTGCATAGTGCCATTGTACAAAGGCAAAGGGGATAAGAGTGAGTGCTCAAATTACAGAGGTATAAGTTTGTTGAGTATTCCTGGTAAATTATATGGGAGGGCATTGATTGAGAGGGTCAAGGCATGTACAGAGCATCAGATTGGGGAAGAGCAGTGTGGTTTCAGAAGTGGTAGAGGATGTGTTGATCAGGTGTTTGCTTTGAAGAATGTATGTGAGAAATACTTAGAAAAGCAAATGGATTTATATGTAGCATTTATGGATCTGGAGAAGGCATATGATAGAGTTGATAGAGATGCCCTGTGGAAGGTATTAAGAATATATGGTGAGGGAGGCAAGTTGTTAGAAGCAGTGAAAAGTTTTTATCGAGGATGTAAGGCATGTGTACGTGTAGGAAGAGAGGAGAGTGATTGGTTCTCAGTGAATGTAGGTTTGCGGCAGGGGTGTGTGATGTCTCCATGGCTGTTTAATTTGTTTATGGATGGGGTTGTTAGGGAGGTGAATGCAAGAGTTTTGAAAAGAGGGGCAAGTATGAAGTCTGTTGTGGATGAGAGAGCTTGGGAAGTGAGTCAGTTGTTGTTCGCTGATGATACAGCGCTGGTGGCTGATTCATGTGAGAAACTGCAGAAGCTGGTGACTGAGTTTGGTAAAGTGTGTGAAAGAAGAAAGTTAAGAGTAAATGTGAATAAGAGCAAGGTTATTAGGTACAGTAGTGTTGAGGGTCAAGTCAATTGGGAGGTAAGTTTGAATGGAGGAAAACTGGAGGAAGTAAAGTGTTTTAGATATCTGGGAGTGGATCTGGCAACGGATGGAACCATGGAAGCGGAAGTGAATCATAGGGTGGGGGAGGGGGCGAAAATCCTGGAAGCCTTGAAGAATGTGTGGAAGTCGAGAACATTATATCGGAAAGCAAAAATTTGTATGTTTGAAGGAATAGTGGTTCCAACAATGTTGTATGGTTGCGAGGCAGGGCTATGGATAGAGTTGTGCGCAGGAAGGTAGATGTGCTGGAAAGAAGATGTTTGAGGACAATGTGTGGTGTGAGGTGGTTTCGTCGAGTAAGTAATGTAAGGGTAAGAGACATGTGTGGAAATAAAAAGAGCGTGGTTGAGAGATCAGAAGAGGGTGTTTTGAAATGGTTTGGGCACATGGAGAGAATGAGTGACGAAAGATTGACCAAGAGGATATATGTGTCGGAGGTGGAGGGAACGAGGAGAAGTGGGAGACCAAATTGTTTGTGGAAAGATGAAGTGAAAAAGATTCTGAGTGATATATATATATATATATATATATATATATATATATATATATATATATATATATATATATATATATATATATATATATATATATATATATATATATATATATATATATATATATATATATATATATATATATATATATGTATATATATATATGTTATCCCTGGGGATAGGGGAGAAAGAATACTTCCCACGTATTCCCTGCGTGTCGTAGAAGGCAACTAAAAGGGAAGGGAACGGGGTGCTGGAAATCCTCCCCTATCGTTTTTAATTTTCCAAAAGAAGGAACAGAGAAGGGGGCCAAGTGAGGATATTCCCTCAAAGGCTCAGTCCTCTGTTCTTAACGCTACCTCGCTAACGCGGGAAATAGCGAATAGTATGAAAAAAAAAAAAAAAAAAAAAAAAAATATATATATATATATATATATATATATATATATATATATATATATATATATATATATATATATATATATATATATAAATATATATATATATATATATAACAAGTAGTGGTGATGTGAGAAGAAGGAGTGAGTATTTTGAAGGTTTATTGAATGTGTTTGATGATATAGTGGCAGATATAGGGTGTTTTGGTCGAGGTGGTGTGCAAAGTGAGAGGGTTAGGGAAAATGATTTGGTAAACAGAGAAGAGGTAGTGAAAGCTTTGCGGAAGATGAAAGCCGGCAAGGCAGCAGGTTTGGATGGTATTGCAGTGTAATTTATTAAAAAAGGGGGTGACTGTATTGTTGACTGGTTGGTATGGTTATTTAATGTATGTATGACTCATGGTGAGGTGCCTGAGGATTGGCGGAATGCGTGCATAGTGCCATTGTACAAAGGCAAAGGGGATAAGAGTCAGTGCTCAAATTACAGAGGTATAAGTTTGTTGAGTATTCCTGGTAAATTATATGGGAGGGTATTGATTGAGAAGGTGAAGGCATGTACAGAGCATCAGATTCGGGAAGAGCAGTGTGTTTTCAGAAGTGGTAGAGGATGTGTGGATCAGGTGTTTGCTTTGAAGAATGTATGTGAGAAATACTTAGAAAAGCAAATGGATTTGTATGTAGCATTTATGGATCTGGAGAAGGCATATGATAGAGTTGATAGAGATGCTCTGTGGAAGGTATTAAGAATATATGGTGTGGGAGGAAAGTTGTTAGAAGCAGTGAAAAGTTTTTATCGAGGATGTAAGGCATGTGTACGTGTAGGAAGAGAGGAAAGTGATTGGTTCTCAGTGAATGTAGGTTCGCGGCAGGGGTGTGTGATGTCTCCATGGTTGTTTAATTTGTTTATGGATGGGGTTGTTAGGGAGGTAAATGCAAGAGTTTTGGAAAGAGGGGCAAGTATGAAGTCTGTTGGAGATGAGAGAGCTTGGGAAGTGAGTCAGTTGTTGTTCGCTGATGATACAGCGCTGGTGGCTGATTCATGTGAGAAACTGCAGAAGCTGGTGACTGAGTTTGGTAAAGTGTGTGAAAGAAGAAAGTTAAGAGTAAATGTGAATAAGAGCAAGGTTATTAGGTACAGTAGGGTTGAAGGTCAAGTCAATTGGGAGGTGAGTTTGAATGGAGAAAAACTGGAGGAAGTGAAGTGTTTTAGATATCTGGGAGTGGATCTGGCAGCGGATGGAACCATGGAAGCGGAAGTGGATCATAGGGTGGGGGAGGGGGCGAAAATTCTGGGGGCCTTGAAGAATGTGTGGAAGTCGAGAACATTATCTCGGAAAGCAAAAATGGGTATGTTTGAAGGAATATTGGTTCCAACAATGTTGTATGGTTGAGAGGCGTGGGCTATGGATGGAGTTGTGCGCAGGAGGATGGATGTGCTGGAAATGAGATGTTTGAGGACAGTGTGTGGTGTGAGGTGGTTTGATCGAGTGAGTAACGTAAGGGTAAGAGAGATGTGTGGAAATAAAAAGAGAGTGGTTGAGAGAGCAGAAGAGGGTGTTTTGAAGTGGTTTGGGCACATGGAGAGAATGAGTGAGGAAAGATTGACCAAGAGGATATATATGTCGGAGGTGGAGGGAACGAGGAGAAGAGGGAGACCAAATTGGAGGTGGAAAGATGAAGTGAAAAAGATTCTGAGTGATATATATATATATATATATATATATATATATATATATGTATATATATATATATATATATATATATATATATATATATATATATATATATATATATATATATATATATATATATATATATATATATATATATATATATATATATATATAGATATAGATATATATATATATATATATATATATATATATATATATATATATATATATATATATATATATATATATATATATATATATATATATATATATATATATATATATATATATATATATATATATATATATATATATATATATATATATATATATATATAACAAGTAGTGGTGATGTGAGAAGAAGATGGAGTGAGTATTTTGAAGGTTTATTGAATGTGTTTGATGATATAGTGGCAGATATAGGGTGTTTTGGTCGAGGTGGTGTGCAAAGTGAGAGGGTTAGGGAAAATGATTTGGTAAACAGAGAAGAGGTAGTGAAAGCTTTGCGGAAGATGAAAGCCGGCAAGGCAGCAGGTTTGGATGGTATTGCAGTGGAATTTATTAAAAAAGGGGGTGACTGTATTGTTGACTGGTTGGTAAGGTTATTTAATGTATGTATGACTCATGGTGAGGTGCCTGAGGATTGGCGGAATGCGTGCATAGTGCCATTGTACAAAGGCAAAGGGGATAAGAGTCAGTGCTCAAATTACAGAGGTATAAGTTTGTTGAGTATTCCTGGTAAATTATATGGGAGGGTATTGATTGAGAGGGTGAAGGCATGTACAGAGCATCAGATTCGGGAAGAGCAGTGTGTTTTCAGAAGTGGTAGAGGATGTGTGGATCAGGTGTTTGCTTTGAAGAATGTATGTGAGAAATACTTAGAAAAGCAAATGGATTTGTATGTAGCATTTATGGATCTGGAGAAGGCATATGATAGAGTTGATAGAGATGCTCTGTGGAAGGTATTAAGAATATATGGTGTGGGAGGAAAGTTGTTAGAAGCAGTGAAAAGTTTTTATCGAGGATGTAAGGCATGTGTACGTGTAGGAAGAGAGGAAAGTGATTGGTTCTCAGTGAATGTAGGTTCGCGGCAGGGGTGTGTGATGTCTCCATGGCTGTTTAATTTGTTTATGGATGGGGTTGTTAGGGAGGTAAATGCAAGAGTTTTGGAAAGAGGGGCAAGTATGAAGTCTGTTGGAGATGAGAGAGCTTGGGAAGTGAGTCAGTTGTTGTTCGCTGATGATACAGCGCTGGTGGCTGATTCATGTGAGAAACTGCAGAAGCTGGTGACTGAGTTTGGTAAAGTGTGTGAAAGAAGAAAGTTAAGAGTAAATGTGAATAAGAGCAAGGTTATTAGGTACAGTAGGGTTGAAGGTCAAGTCAATTGGGAGGTGAGTTTGAATGGAGAAAAACTGGAGGAAGTGAAGTGTTTTAGATATCTGGGAGTGGATCTGGCAGCGGATGGAACCATGGAAGCGGAAGTGGATCATAGGGTGGGGGAGGGGGCGAAAATTCTGGGGGCCTTGAAGAATGTGTGGAAGTCGAGAACATTATCTCGGAAAGCAAAAATGGGTATGTTTGAAGGAATATTGGTTCCAACAATGTTGTATGGTTGAGAGGCGTGGGCTATGGATGGAGTTGTGCGCAGGAGGATGGATGTGCTGGAAATGAGATGTTTGAGGACAGTGTGTGGTGTGAGGTGGTTTGATCGAGTGAGTAACGTAAGGGTAAGAGAGATGTGTGGAAATAAAAAGAGCGTGGTTGAGAGAGCAGAAGAGGGTGTTTTGAAGTGGTTTGGGCACATGGAGAGAATGAGTGAGGAAAGATTGACCAAGAGGATATATATGTCGGAGGTGGAGGGAACGAGGAGAAGAGGGAGACCAAATTGGAGGTGGAAAGATGGAGTGAAAAAGATTTTGTGGAATCGGGGCCTGAACATGCAGGAAGTGAAAGGAGGGCAAGGAATAGAGTGAATTGGAGAAATGTGGTATACCGGGGTTGACGTGCTGTCAGTGGATTGAATCAAGGCATGTGAAGCGTCTGGGGTAAACCATGGAAAGCTGTGTAGGTATGTATATTTGCGTGTTTGGACTTGTATGTATATACATGTGTATGGGGGGGGGTTGGGCCATTTCTTTCGTCTGTTTCCTTGCGCTACCTCGCAAACGCGGGAGACAGCGACAAAGTATAATAACAATAACAATATATATATATATATATATATATATATATATATATATACATATATATATATATATATATATATATATATATATATATATATATATATATATATATATATATATATATATATATATATATATATATATATGTATATATATATATATATATATATATATATATATATATATATATATATATATATATATATATATATATATATATATATATATATATATATATATATATATATATATGCATATATATATATATATATATATATATATATATATATATATATATATATATATATATATATATATATATATATATATATATATATATATATATATATATATATATATATATATATGCATATATATATATATATATATATATATATATATATATATATATATATATATATATATATATATATATATATATATATATATATATATTGGAAAAGATCACAATTTTGCGCGTGATCAAGCTATTCCTATGAGTCCACGGGGAAAATGAAACGTGAAAAGCTCCCAAGTGAACTTTCGTGTAATAATCACATCATCAGGGGAGTCACAAGAGAGAAATATAACAGTCAGTTGATATACTTCGAAGAGAAAGCTAGGACGCCATTTGGTAAACATGTGATTGTCCAAAACATGCAACGAGCGTTCATAAACTTATCATTTCTCAAATATTATCAACAATAAAGTTATCTAATTTGTACAGACCATCACTAATATTAAGATTATAATTCTTTGTGTATTTGATAATAGATGATTCAATGATATTTCTCTTGGTAATAGAGTTATCAACTAAGATGGCGTTACTCCAGTCAATACAATGATCACAGTTTTTAACATGATTAAACAAGGCATTGGATTCTTGTCCCGTTCTTATACTATATTTATGTTGCTTGAGTCTAACAGAAAGATCCTTACCAGTCTGACCCACATAAAATTTATCACAGTTTCCACAAGGAACTTTATAGATGCAACCAAGAGAATTTTCTGGTGAATTCCTGATTAAGATATTCTTTATAGTATCATTGTTGCTAAAGGCAACATTTACATTAAAGGATTTAAGCAACATGGGAAGGAAAGTGAAATTATTATTAAAAGGTAGAACTAAAAGATTCTTGGTGTCAATGGGAGGTTTGGGCTCAATTCTTTAAAATGATTTCTTTGCTAACTTAAGGGATTTATCAATGAAAGATCTAGGGTACTTTAACTTAGATCCAATAGAATATATCTTCTAAAAGTCATTATCAATAAACTCTGGACTGCAAATACGTAATGCCCTTAGGAACATAGATTGAAATGATGATGATTTAACTCTGTCATGTTGAGATGAGTAATAATGGATATATAAACATACATTGGTGGATTTTCTGTATATGCTAAACTTAAACTTGTTTCCTTGTCTATGGATCATGCAATCTAAAAATGGTAACGTACCATTATTTTCATTTTCTACAGTAAATTTGATGGAAGGTACTAAATTGTTGAGTAAGAGGAGAAATGTTTGAAAATTTTCATTTGTTGGCCAAACACAAAGACCATCATCTACACATCTAAACCAAATTGCATTAGAAGGTAAGATATCCTTTAGTAATTTTGTTTCAAAAAATTCCATATATGATTACTTAGTACAGGTGAAAGAGGGTTACCCATCGCCATACCAAATTTTTGAGCATAATAATCTCCATTAAATTGAAATACACAGTCTTTCATACACAATTTTATCAGTTCAATGAAATTAGACTTTGAAACAGGTAAATGAATATCATCCAAGACATCAAACAAATATTCTAAAAGGTAATCAACTGGAACTTTAGTGAAAAGTGCCTTGTTTAATCATGTTAAAAACTATGATCATTGTATTGACTGGAGTAACGCCATCTCAGTTGTTAACTCTAACTCTATTACGAAGAGAAATATCATTGGAGCTTCTATTATTAGATACACAAAGAATTATAATCTTGATATTAGTGATGGTGTGTACAAATTAGATAACTTTATTGTTGATAAGATTTGTAAAATGATAAGTTTATGAACGCTCGTTTTATGTTTTGGACAATCACATGTTTACCAAATGGCGTCCTAGCTTCGTCTCTCCGAAGCATATCAACTGACTGTTATATTTCTCTCTTGTGTCTCCCCTGATGATGAGATTATTACACAAAAGTGCACTTGGGAACTTTTCGTGTTTCATTTTCCCCGTGGACTCACAGGAATATATATATATATATATATATATATATATATATATATATATATATATATATATATATATATATATATTATCCCTGGGGATAGAGGATTAAGAATACTTCCCACGTATTCCCTGCGTGTCGTAGAAGGCGACTAAAAGGGGAGGGAGCGGGGGGCTGGAAATCCTCCCCTCTCGTTTTTTATTTTAAATTTTCCAAAAGAAGGAACAGAGGGGGCCAGGTGAGGATATTCAAAAAAAGGCCCAGTCCTCTGTTCCTAACGCTACCTCGCTAACGCGGGAAATGGCGAATAGCTTAAAAGAAAAGAAAAGAATATATATATATATATATATATATATATATATATATATATATATATATATATATATATATATATATATATAAATATATATATGTATATTTATATTTATTTATTTATTATACTTTGTCGCTGTCTCCCGCGTTTGCGAGGTAGCGCAAGGAAACAGACGAAAGAAATGGCCCAACCCACCCCCATACACATGTATATACATACGTCCACACACGCAAATATACATACCTACACAGCTTTCCATGGTTTACCCCAGACGCTTCACATGCCTTGATTCAATCCACTGACAGCACGTCAACCCCGGTATACCACATCGCTCCAATTCACTCTATTCCTTGCCCTCCTTTCACCCTCCTGCATGTTCAGGCCCCGATCACACAAAATCTTTTTCACTCCATCTTTCCACCTCCAATTGGGTCTCCCTCTTCTCCTCGTTCTCTCCACCTCCGACACATATATCCTCTTGGTCAATATTTCCTCACTCATTCTCTCCATGTGCCCAAACCACTTCAAAACACCCTCTTCTGCTCTCTCAACCACGCTCTTTTTATTTCCACACATCTCTCTTACCCTTACGTTACTCACTCGATCAAACCACCTCACACCACACATTGTCCTCAAACATCTCATTTCCAGCACATCCATCCTCCTGCGCACAACTCTATCCATAGCCCACGCCTCGCAACCATACAACATTGTTGGAACCATTATTCCTTCAAACATACCCATTTTTGCTTTCCGAGATAATGTTCTCAACTTCCACACATTCTTCAAGGCCCCCAGAATTTTCGCCCCCTCCCCCACCCTATGATCCACTTCCGCTTCCATGGTTCCATCCGCTGCCAGATCCACTCTCAGATATCTAAAACACTTCACTTCCTCCAGTTTTTCTCCATTCAAACTCACCTCCCAATTGACTTGACCCTCAACCCTACTGTACCTAATAACCTTGCTCTTATTCACATTTACTCTTAACTTTCTTCTTCCACACACTTTACCAAACTCAGTCACCAGCTTCTGCAGTTTCTCACATGAATCAGCCACCATATATATATATATATATATATATATATATATATATATATATATGTGATTGTTTTGGACAATCACATGTTTACCAAATGGCGTCCTAGCTTCGTCTCTTCGATGTTTTGGACAATCACATGTTTAGTAAATGGCGTCCTAGCTTCGTCTCTTCGATATATATCAACTGACTGTTTTATTTTTCTCTTGTGTCTCCCGTGATGATGTGATTATTACACGAAAGTGCACTTGGGAACTATTCGTGTTTCATTTTCCCCGTGCACTCACAAGAATATCTTGATCACGCGTAAAATTGTGATCCTTTCCAATATATATATATATATATATATATATATATATATATATATATATATATATATATATATATATATATATATATATATATATATATATATATGTATATATTATCCCTGGGTATGGGGGATTAAGAATGCTTCCCACGTATTCCCTGCGTGTCTTAGAAGGCGACTAAAAGGGGAGGGAGCGGGGGGCTGGAAATCCTCCCCTCTCGTTTTTTTTTTTTAATTTTCCAAAAGAAGAAACAGAGGGGGCCAGGTGAGGGTATTCCAAAAAAGGCCCAATCCTCTGTTCCTAACGCTACCTCGCCAACGCGGGATATGGCGAATAGTTTTAAAGAAAAGAAAGAAATATATATATATATATATATATATATATATATATATATATATATATATATATATATATATATATATATATATATATATATACATATATTTTTATACAATCTTATGGGGTTACATGTGTAGGTAGAAGAGAAAACGGCAGAGGGTCTAGAGGAAGCTGGAGAAACTACAGAAGTTGGGAAATGAGAGTTGCACTGAGTGGGTGTCAGTAAACTCTACGGAGATTAATATGCTTTAGAAAGAGGGAAATGATGTTGAAACAGCAAAGGAATTAATAGAAACATCGGTGAATTTGATAACAAGTAGTGATGAAGTGAAAAGGAGATGGATTAAGTATTTTGAAGGTTTGTTGAATGGCTCTGATAATAGAGTTGCAGATTATAGGGTGCTTTGGTCGGAGTCTTACGCAAAATGAAAAAGTCAGGGACAGTGGTTTGGTGAAGAGAGAAAAGGTGGTGAAAGCCTCGTGGAAGTTGAAATGTGGCAAGGCGTCAGGAATGGATGGTATCGCATTTCAATTTCGTAAGAAAAGGAGTGACTCTCTTGTTATGTGGTTGGTAAGAATTTTCAGCGTATGTGTGGATCATGGTGAAGTGCCTGAGGATTACTGAATGCAGCTATAGCTCCAATGTATGACGACAGTAGAGTTAAAGTTGAGTGATCTAACTACAGAGGCATAAGTTTATTGAGTATTTCTGGAAGATTTTGTGGGAGGTTATTGAATGAGAGCGTAAAGGCATGTACAGATCATCAGCTTAGGGGAAGAGCAGTGTGGTTTCAGAAGTGGTAAAGGATGTGTGGATCAGATGTTTGCTTTAGGGAATGTGTGCATGAAATATTCTGAATAGCAGATGGATCTTTATGTTGTATCTATGTTTCTGGAAAAAGCAAATGATAGGGTTGATAGAGTTGCTTTTCGGGAGCCTTAAGAATTTACTGTTTCGGACGAAAGCTGCAAGAAACAAGGAGTTTTTAATCAAGGGTGAAAGGCGTGTGTACCAGTAGGAAGAGAGGAGAGTGAATGGTTCCAAGTGAGTGATGGTCAGCGGAAGGGGTATGTGATGTTACCATCGTTATTCAATCGGTTTATGGATGGGGTGGTTAGGGAGTAAATGCGAGAGTCTTGGAGAGAGAGGCGAGTATGCAATCTGTTGGGGATGAGACGGCCTGGAAATGAGTCATATGTCATTTGCTGATGATACAGCACTAGTGGCTGATTCGAGTGAGACTTTGCAGAAGTAGGTGACATAGTTTGGAACAGTGTGTGAAGGGAGAAAGTTGAGAGTAAGTATTATTAGGTTTAGCAGGGTTAAGTGACAGGTACGTTAATGACAACTGAGCTTCTAAGATATTCTGCACTCATTCTTAAGGTATACGTATTGAATGAAGAGATGTCACCCATGAGCTTCATTAACACTGGAGTGAAAATGATGTTTCTTTAATGTTATCGACGATATAACTGGTACTTATACACTTAAGACTCAGTCCATAAAGGGAAAATTAATGAGACTTGCACTTTCCAGTCTTTTTTTGCCTTTCCGCCGATACCATATAAGTATTTCATCACTTACTGAACTTCTCTCTTGTGCACAGATAATTTCCGATTCCCCTGAAATAGTTTTTACATTTTGCATTCCTGGCCCCAGTTCATTACCACAACCATCCTCTTCCAAAAACCTGGTCTATTATGAGAAGCTTACATGGGATATTTGCTTCTCTCACAAATCTATAGGCAAATCATGTTTCATCCATTTTCTTCACGCCATTCCCACTGTTCTTTGCACTCGGAACAGTCTCAAATGTATGCATGAGCCATATGCATACAAGCCAGGTACATCAGTCTTTTTTACAGGACATGCAAGCGAAATATTATCCATCCATCATATCTGGCGTTCCATATTCACTATTCTATTTTTAAAGCATTACCTTTTGTTACAGTGCTTTACATTAACATTACCAAGCTCACTTTAACGGAGTGTACTGAAACTTCATCTATAATACTTTCAATGCAAGGTAAACTGAAAAATTTTAGCAATATCATGAATAACAAAATTACAGATTTATATCGTGGCTCCTTCTTAACTATGTGTTTCTACAAATCTATTATAGTAATACACATTCCTTCATATTGTCTTATATCAGTGTGGTAATTAAATGATTATCACATCATCACACGTATACCACATGCTCCAGCATTATGGACATTATGTGCTAATTATTTTGCTACAAATCCACGACTGACGGTATATGCGTTTCCTTAGCTACATAAAAGTGTACAGTCTTTTTGTTTTAAATATCTACATCCTTCTCTGCCTACCACTTTTGATGCCTCAGATTTTAGACATGATCCTACATATATTCACGCCACTGAATAAGAATATGGCCTTCATTTCCTTATATCAACTATAACTTTTGACATAATGCACTTATCAATAAATGTACTTCTAATGACCTTAGATAGTTGCAAGTGGAGCTTAAAATGTATACTTCTACATTATGGCAACAAATATGGATCAATTCCAATTGGTAACTCAACTAAGATGACTGAACATCAGGAAACAATCGCCCTAGTCTTACACAAGATATCATACCACCATCACTAATGGCTAATCTGGGTGGATCTTAAGTTCGTGACTTTTCTCCTGGGTCAGCAGAGTGGAGACACCAAGTATCCCTGCTTTATCTGTCTCTGGGATAGTAGAGCTAAGGATAAGCACTGGGGGAGAAAACAATGGCCTCTGAGAAAAACTTGGTGGTTGCACAAAAGAATGTTATGGCAAAACCCTTGGTTGACAGAGATAAGATCATTTTAACACCACTGCACATCAAACTAGGTTTTAATGAAACAGTTTGTGAAGGTTTGGAACAAAGAAGGCGACTGCTTTGGCTACATAGGCAGAACAATCTTGGTCACCTAATTGAGGAACAGGGTGAACGATTCCACCAAGATTTAAGAACAAATGAAAGAAAGATACTGGGGACACTGGGATACCCAGACCGGGGACACTGGGATACCCATACCGGGGACACTGGGATACCCATACCGGGGACACTGGGATACCCATACCTGGGACACTGGGATACCCAGACCGGGGACACTGGGATACCCAGACCGGGGACACTGGGATACCCATACCGGGGACACTGGGATACCCATACCGGGGGCACTGGGATACCTATACCGGGGACACTGGGATACCCAGACCGGGGACTCTGGGATACCCAGACCGGGGACACTGGGATACCCATACCGGGGACACTGGGATACCCAGACCGGGGACACTGGGATACCTATACCGGGGACACTGGGATACCCATACCGGGGACACTGGGATACCTATACCGGGGACACTGGGATACCCAGACCGGGGACACTGGGATACCCAGACCGGGGACACTGGGATACCTATACCGGGGACACTGGGATACCCAGACCGGGGACACTGGGATACCCAGACCGGGGACACTGGGATACCCATACCGGGGACACTGGGATACCCAGACCGGGGACACTGGGATACCTATACCGGGGACACTGGGATACCCATACCGGGGACACTGGGATACCTATACCGGGGACACTGGGATACCCAGACCGGGGACACTGGGATACCCAGACCGGGGACACTGGGATACCTATACCGGGGACACTGGGATACCCAGACCGGGGACACTGGGATACCCAGACCGGGGACACTGGGATACCCAGACCGGGGACACTGGGATACCCAGACCGGGGACACTGGGATACCCATACCGGGGACACTCGGATACCCATACCGGGGACACTGGGATACCCATACCGGGGACACTGGGATACCTATACCGGGGACACTGGGATACCCAGACCGGGGACACTGGGATACCCAGACCGGGGACACTGGGATACCCATACCGGGGACACTGGGATACCTATACCGGGGACACTGGGATACCTATACCGGGGACACTGGGATACCCAGACCGGGGACACTGGGATACCCATACCGGGGACACTGGGATACCCATACCGGGGACACTGGGATACCTATACCGGGGACACTGGGATACCCAGACCGGGGACACTGGGATACCCAGACCGGGGACACTGGGATACCCAGACCGGGGACACTGGGATACCCATACCGGGGACACTGGGATACCTATACCGGGGACACTGGGATACCCAGACCGGGGACACTGGGATACCCATATGATGATGGATTACCGCTGGACCATTCAATGTGATTGTCCTGGGGCAGCTCACGGCAACAAGTCCTTGAAACGTGATATGGCTGAGTAAGTGACCATTGTATTAATTGTATATAACTTTTTATGCTTGTTTCATCATTAT
This sequence comes from Panulirus ornatus, assembly GCF_036320965.1. Classification (NCBI taxonomy): domain Eukaryota; kingdom Metazoa; phylum Arthropoda; class Malacostraca; order Decapoda; family Palinuridae; genus Panulirus; species Panulirus ornatus. The sequence goes on along the minus strand of NC_092239.1, from coordinate 45,165,057 downwards.
CTGATTCTGTGGATGTAATTCAATCGTAAATAAACAAACTGTACTTGTATGAAGCCATTCTTTTTATCTAGAAGATAACAGTTAATGATTTGTATTCATCTTATGCCTGATCGGTTGTATGCATAGCAATTAGGGGTATATTATATCTCGATAACCAGAGCCGATAGAGATAAATTAATAGCATAATTAGAATCAGCGACCAAACTTTACCTCAAATATGGCCTAATATCTCAGGCACCAAATTCTGCGTATCCCTGTGATTCTCTTATCTATTACTTCATCACAAAGATCTTCGAGGGGAACCAGTAATCTATTGTTGTTTAAATGCCTTTGAATTCCATCAACATTCACCAGATTTATCTGCATGTGGGTCCAACCTTTCTCTATGCCTCATAATTGCACCGACCATCCTGGTACACATCTTTTTTCACTATTCTTGTCTCTCTTGCGTCGCAGCAACTGGTCATTCCATCAGTTCTCCTCATCTTTGGGAATTACAGTTCATCCTCGACGCCTCAGGTTTGTGAGTATATTTCCCCTTGTTTATGTTTTCTTATATATTCTCTCTTACTCAACGTGACTCTTCCTATCGAATATCCGAAATGAGTGAGTTTTTTTTTCTTTAACATGAATCATATCTATTATGAGCGAAGGGAATCCTTCCGCTCTTTCGAAACATTCTTTGCTAAAGGAACTGACGATTGGACTTGCTTTCGTTACTTTATATCCTTAAATCCACTTACACTTTCTCAGCCATAATCACGGAGTTTCCTTGGGTCTCGGTACATTTTATATTACCTGACACAATGTTACACTTTTTCCAATTCACTGAATTCTTCAAGTCCATTCAGTATCTTCTGCAAAAGCTACAACTCTCCCTTTCTCCCATTGTTTATCTGTACGACACAAGTGGGTGTGATAAGACCACAATTTGATCGATCATTACCGAGGATACGTTGAAAATAGAACAATAAGTACCATGTTGACGCTCAATGATTCGCGTGTAAGGCTACATGTTGACCAGTAGGTACCATTATGGTTTCCTTGTATGAGAAAAATGAGATTAGACATGAAAGAATCTTGAGAGATTGAGTAAGTTTAATGCCATGATTAAGAATAGCAAAACATGTAAGGAATGATCAAATGCGATCTTATCTTTAAAGAAGCGAAGATTTCGTGACAGCTTAAAGGAATTCTTCATATAAATGCGGGTGAATTTCAGGTTTTAGATCGGGATTCTCCTTCAAGATAGAAGGAGTAAACTTTAAGAAAAAATATTGTTATACTGCTGTAAGGAAATTCTTCTTCCTAAGTGAGATCAAATGTCATCAACATCCAAATCTCATCAGGTTGTAAGAAACATATTGGAAAATTAGTCGTTGTTTCATTTCATGTACGTAAGTGAAAGTCTTTCGTTATCATTCAAATATATTTGTTAAGATATACTACACATGAAACAGAATGACGTAATGCTATGCATTAAAAGGTTACAATATTTTTGTTGTTGTTGTGGGAGGTTCCAGTGACGAACAATAGTGCACGTCAAGGCAGGGCCTTAATCTATATGTAGAGAAGATGATAGAAGGGAAAAGAGACAGGGGGAAGTATTTTGGATACATGGGGGGAAGTGAAAAATCTGACTTAGTCGTAAGCTTACGTTGTACGTTGTACGGATGGTGTCAGGGGAGAGTGTCGTCGACAGCTCGAGATGCAACAAGAGAATGAGTCATGATCGCCGCTACAGAGATTTTATGGCCGTGGTAAGCAATGCTGCTCCTCCCACTGTGCCACGAACAGTGATATTGCTCCTCACTACTCACAAACGTCATGACGAGAGCAAGACTGGTTACTCATCGACCAGTGCTTCTCACACTCTTCCCACACTCACTTTCTTTAAATTTACTTTATCACATACTGCGACTGGTCGTCTGAACGAATACACCTTAGAAAACTGAAAGTTTATGCAGGTATCCGCATTGTATGAATATATTCAATCAAAATTTATGAACGTGTAGCTTACTTTTTGCTTTTCTCCAGAAGAGATCGTCGCTCCCGTGTTAACCAGGAAAGGCTCAGAGCAGAGTAACAAAGGCCACATTCACTCACACTCATTCACTAGCTGTCATGTGTAATGCACTGAAAACACAGCTCCTCTCCACATCCAGGCCCAACATACCTTTCCAGGGTTTACCTCAGACGCTTCAAATGCCCTGGTTCCGTCCATTGACGGCATGACGATCCCTGGTTACTATATCTTTCCAATTCACTCTATCCCGTGCACGCTCTTTACCCTCCTTCATGTTCAGACCCCGATCACTTAAAATCTTCCAACTCCACCATTCCATATACAATTTGGTAGCCATTCTCCTTTTTCCCCTCCACTTCTGACACATATCATCTTTTTCAACCTCTCCTCATTCGTTCTTTCAATATGTCTAGACCATTTCAACACAACCTGTAATCCATTCTCAAACACACTCGTTTACAAGCACACCTCTCTCTTACTCTTTCGTTACTTAATCAAACACCATTGCACAAACTATTGTTCTCAAATACTATATATCCAACTCATCCACCCTCTTCCGCACGTAATCTATAGCCTATGATTCACATCCATATAACATTCATTGTTCGGACTCCTATACATTCATATACAAACATTTTTGCCCTTTTTGATGAAGACCTCTCTTTCCACATATCCTTCATTGTTGCCAAACATCGTTTTCAATTTTATGGTTCCATCCGTTACTATATCCACTCCAAGATATCTAAAACACTTCATTTCTTCCATATTTTCTCAGCACAATTTCATAGGCAAACTAATATGATTCTTTACCTTGCTAAACCTAACTTCCTTGCTTTTATTCAATGTATATATATATATATATATATATATATATATATATATATATATATATATATATATATATATATATATATATATATATATATATATATATTTTTTTTTTTTTATTTTTTTTTTTCTTTGTCGCTGTCTCCCGCGTTTGCGAGGTAGCGCAAGGAAACAGACGAAAGAAATGACCCAACCCACCCCCATACACATGTATATACATACACGTCCAAACACGCAAATATGCATACCTACACAGCTTTCCATGGTTTACCCCAGACGCTTCACATGCCCTGATTCAATCCACTGACAGCACGTCAACCCCGGTATACCACATCGATCCAATTCACTCTATTCCTTGCCCTCCTTTCACCCTCCTGCATGTTCAGGCCCCGATCAAACAAAATCTTTTTCACTTCATCTTTCCACCTCCAATTTGGTCTCCCACTTCTCCTCGTTCCCTCCACCTCCGACACATATATCCTCTTGGTCAATCTTTCCTCACTCATTCTCTCCATGTGCCCAAACCATTTCAAAACACCCTCTTCTACTCTCTCAACCACGCTCTTTTTATTTCCACACATCTCTCTTACCCTTACGTTACTCACTCGATCAAACCACCTCACACCACATATTGTCCTCAAACATCTCATTTCCAGCACATCCATCCTCCTGCGCACAACTCTATCCATAGCCCACGCCTCGCAACCATACAACATTGTTGGAACCACTATTCCTTCAAACATACCCATTTTTGCTTTCCGAGATAATGTTCTCGACTTCCACACACTCTTCAAGGCCCCCAGAATTTTCGTCACCTCCCCCACCCTATGATCCACTTCCGCTTCCATGGTTCCATCCGCTGCCAGATCCACTCCCAGATATCTAAAACACTTTACTTCCTCCAGTTTTTCTCCATTCAAACTTACCTCCCAATTGACTTGATCCTCAACCCTACTGTACCTAATAACCTTGCTCTTATTCACATTTACTCTTAACTTTCTTCTTTCACACACTTTCCCAAACTCAGTCACCAGCTTCTGCAGTTTCTCACATGAATCAGCCACCAGCGCTGTATCATCAGCGAACAACAACTGACTCACTTCCCAAGCTCTCTCATCCCCAACAGACTTCATACTTGCCCGTCTTTCCAAAACTCTTGCATTCACCTCCCTAACAACCCCATCCATAAACAAATTAAACAACCATGGAGACATCACACACCCCTGCCGCAAACCTACATTCGATGAGAACCAATCACTTTCCTCTCTTCCTACACGTACACATGCCTTACATCCTCGATAAAAACTTTTCACTGCTTCTAACAACTTGCCTCCCACACCATATATTCTTAATACCTTCCACAGAGCATCTCTATCAACTCTATCATATGCTTTATCCAGATCCATAAATGCTACATACAAATCCATTTGTTTTTCTAAGTATTTCTCACATACATTCTTCAAAGCAAACACCTGATCCACACATCCTCTACCACTTCTGAAACCACACTGCTCTTCTCCAATCTGATGCTCTGTACATGCCTTCACCCTCTCAATCAATACCCTCCCATATAATTTACCAAGAATACTCAACAAACTTAAACCTCTGTAATTTGAGCACTCACTCTTATCCCCTTTGCCTTTGTACAATGGCACTATGCAAGCATTCCGCCAATCCTCAGGCACCTCACCATGAGTCATACATACATTAAATAACCTTACCAACCAGTCAATAATACAGTCACCCCCTTTTTTAATAAATTCCACTGCAATGCCATCCAAACCTGCTGCCTTGCCGGCTTTCATCTTCCGCAAAGCTTTCACTACCTCTTCTCTCTTTGCCAAATCGTTTTCCCTAACCCTCTCACTTTGCACACCACCTCGACCAAAACACCCTATATCTGCCACTCTATCATCAAACACATTCAACAAACCTTCAAAATACTCACTCCATCTCCTTCTTACATCACCAATACTTGTTATCACCTCCCCATTTGCGCCCTTCACTGAAGTTCCCATTTGCTCCCTTGTCTTACGCACTTTATTTACCTCCTTCCAGAACATCTTTTTATTCTCCCTTGGTCATTTGCCCTCTTTTTCACCTCTTGCACCTTTCTCTTGACCTCCTGTCTCTTTCTTTTATACATCTCCCTCTCAATTGCATTTTTTCCCTGCAAATATCGTCCAAATGCCTCTCTCTTCTCTTTCACTAATAATCTTACTTCTTCATCCCACCACTCACTACCCTTTCTGATCAACCCACCTCCCACTCTTCTCATGCCACAAGCATCTTTTGCGCAATCCATCACTGATTCCCTAAATACATCCCATTCTTCCCCCACTCCCCTTACTTCCATTGTTCTCACCTTTTTCCATTCTGTACTCAGTCTCTCCTGGTACTTCCTCACAGAAGTCTCCTTCCCAAGCTCACTTACTCTCACCACCCTCTTCACCCCAACATTCACTCTTCTTTTCTGAAAACCCATGCAAATCTTCACCTTAGCCTTCACAAGATAATGATCAGACATCCCTCTAATTGCACCTCTCAGCACATTAACATCCAAAAGTCTCTCTTTCGCGCGCCTGTCAATTAACACGTAATCCAATAACTCTCTCTGGCCATCTCTCCTACTTACATACTTACATATATATATATATATATATATATATATATATATATATATATATATATATATATATATATATATATATATATATATATATATATATATATATATATATATGTATATATATTTTTTTTATTTCTTTTTTTACTATACTTTGTCGCTGTCTCCCGCGTTTGCGAGGTAGCGCAAGGAAACAGACGAAAGAAATGGCCCAACCCCCCCTCCCCATACACATGTATATACATACGTCCACACACGCAAATATACATACCTACACAGCTTTCCATGGTTTACCCCAGACGCTTCACATGCCTTGATTTAATCCACTGACAGCACGTCAACCCCGGTATACCACATCGCTCCAATTCACTCTATTCCTTGCCCTCCTTTCACCCTCCTGCATGTTCAGGCCCCGATCACACAAAATCTTTTTCACTCCATCTTTCCACCTCCAATTTGGTCTCCCTCTTCTCCTCGTTCCCTCCACCTCCGACACATATATCCTCTTGGTCAATCTTTCCTCACTCATTCTCTCCATGTGCCCAAACCACTTCAAAACACCCTCTTCTGCTCTCTCAACCACGCTCTTTTTATTTCCACACATTTCTCTTACCCTTACGTTACTCACTCGATCAAACCACCTCACACCACACATTGTCCTCAAACATCTCATTTCCAGCACATCCATCCTCCTGCGCACAACTCTATCCATAGCCCACTCCTCGCAACCATACAACATTGTTGGAACCACTATTCCTTCAAACATACCCATTTTTGCTTTCCGAGATAATGTTCTCGACTTCCACACATTCTTCAAGACCCCCAGAATTTTCGCCCCCTCCCCCACCCTATGATCCACTTCCGCTTCCATGGTTCCATCCGCTGCCAGATCCACTCCCAGATATCTAAAACACTTCACTTCCTCCAGTTTTTCTCCATTCAAACTCACCTCCCAATTGACTTGACCCTCAACCCTACTGTACCTAATAACCTTGCTCTTATTCACATTTACTCTTAACTTTCTTCTTCCACACACTTTACCAAACTCATAATTTTGCTTTGTCGCTGTCTCCCGCGTTAGCGAGGTGGCGCAAGCAAACATACGAAACGAATGACCCAACCCGCCCACATACATATGCATATACATACACGTCCACACATGCATAGATACATACCTATACATCTAAATGTATACATATATATATACACACAGACATATACATATATACACATATACATAATTCATACTGTCTGCCCTTATTCATTCCCATCACCACCTAGCCAAACATGGAATAACAACCCCCTCCCCCCTCATGAGTGCGAGGTAGCGCTCGGAAAAGACAACAAAGGCCCCATTCGCTCACACTCAGTCTCTAGCTGTCATGTAATAATGCACAGAATCCACAGCTCCCTTTCCACATCCAGACCGCACAGAACTTTCCATGGTTTACCCCAGACGCTTTACATGCCCTGGTTTAATCCATTGACAGAAGGTCGACCCCGGTAATCCAGATCGTTCCAATTCACTCTATTCCTTACACGCGTTTCACCCTCGTGCATGTTCAGGCCCCGATCTCTCAAATCCTTTTTCACTCCATCTTTTTACCTCCAATTTGGTCTCCCACTTCTCCTCATTCCTTCCAAATCTGACACATATATCCTCTTTGTCAATCTTTCTTCGCTCATTCTCTCCATGTGACACAATCCATTTCAAAACACCCTCTTCTGCTCTCTCAACCATACTCTTTTTATTACCAAACATCTCTCTTACCCTATTGTTACTTACTCGATCAAACCACCTCACACAACATATTGTCCTCAAACATCTTATTTCCAGCACATCCACCCTCCTCCGCACAACTCTATCAACAGACCACGCCTAGCACCATACAACATTCTTGGAACCACTATTCCTTCAAACATACCCATTTTTGCTTTCTGAGATAATGTTCGCGACTTCCACACATTCTTCAAGGCTCCCAGAATTTTCGCCCGCTCCCCCACCCTATGATTCACTTCCATGGTTCCATCAACTGCCAGATCCACTCCCAGAAATCTAAAACACTTCACTTCCTCCAGATTTTCTCCATTGAAACTTACCTCCCAATTGACTTGACCCTAAACCCTACTGTACCCAATAACCTTGCTCTTATTCACAATTACTCTCAACTTTTTTCTTTCACACACTTTACCAAACTCAGTCACCAGGTGCGGCAGTTTCTCACATGAATCAGCCACCAGCGCTGTATCATCAGTGAACAACAACTGACTCACTTCCTAAGCTCTCTCATCCACAACAGACTGCATACTTGCCCCTCTTTCCAAGACTCGTGCATTCACCTCCCTAACAACACACTCCATAAACAAATTAAACAACCATGGAGACATCACACACCCCTGCCGCAAACCTACATTTACGTACACATGCCTTACATCCTCGATGAAAACTTTTCACTGCTTCTAACAACTTGCCTCCCACACCATATATTCTTAATACCTTCCACAGAGCATCTATCAACTCTATCATATTCCTTCTCCAGATCCATAAATGCTACAAACAAATCCATTTGCTTTTTTAAGTATTTCTCACATACATTCTTCAAATGAAACACCTGATCCACACATCCTCTACCACTTCTGAAACGATACTGCTCTTCCCCAATCTGATGCTCTGTACATGCCTTCATCCTCTCAATCAATACCCTCCCATATTATTCACCAGGAGTACTCAACAAACTTATACCTCTGTAATTTGAGCACTCACTCTTATCTATCCCCATTGCCTTTCTACAATGGCACTATGCAAGCATTCAGCCAATCCTCAGGCACCTCACCATGAATCATACATACATTAAATATCCTTACCAACCAGTCAACAATACAGTCACCCCCTTTTTTAATGAATTCCACTGCAATACCATCCAACCCCGCTGCCATGCCGGCCTTCATCTTCCGCAATGCTTTTACTACCTCTTCTCTGTTTAACAAAGCATCTTTCCTAACCCTCTGACTTTGCACACCACCTCGACCAAAACACCCTATATCTGCCACTCTATCACCAAACACATTCAACATACCTTCAAAATACTCACTCCATCTCCTTCTCACATCACCACTACTTGTTATCACCTTCCTCTTACCTCCCTTAACTAAAGTTTCCATTTGTTCCCTTGCCTTACGCACTTTATTTACCTCCTTCCAAAACATCTTTTTATTCTCCCTACAATTTAATGATACTCTCTTACTCCATCTCTCATTTGCCGTCTTTCTCAGCTCTTGGACCTTTCTCTTGACCTCCTGCCTCTTTCTTTTATACATCTCCCACTCTTTTGCATTATTCCCCTGCAAAAATCGTCCAAATGCCTCTCTCTTCTCTTTCACTAATAATCTTACTTCTTCATCCCACCACTCACTACATTTTCTAATCTCACGCTTCTCATGCCACAAACATGTTCTGCGCAAGCCATCACTGTTTCCCGAAATACATGCAATTCCTCCCCCACTCCCCTTACCCCCATTGTTCTCACTTTTTTCCATTCTGTACTCAGTCTCCTGGTACTTCCTCACACAAATCTTCTTCCCAAGCTCACTTACTCTCACCAATCTCTTCACCCCACCATTCTCTCTTCTTTTCTGAAAACCGCTACAAATCTTCACCTTCGCCTCCACAAGATAATGATCAGACATCCTTCTAGATGTACCTCTCAGCACACTAACATCCAAAAGTCTCTCTTTCGCGCGCCTATTAATTAACACATAATCCAATAACGCTCTCTGGCCATCTCTCCTACTTACATACGTATACTTATGTATATCTCGCTTTTTAAACCAGGTATTCCCAATCAGCAGTCCTTTTTCAGCACATAAATCTACAAGCTCTTAACCATTTCCATTTACAACACTGAACACCCCATGTATACCAATTATACTAATGAAACGAAGCTCAAGGGTAAAGGGGAAGAGTGGTTTGGGAATATCTTGGGAGTAAAGTCAGGGTTAGAGAAAGGACAAGAGCAAGGGAAGGAAATAGGAGTGGTGGGAGTATGTGAAAGAGAGTAAGAAAGTAAAGTCTAGATTGATATAGGTAAAACTAAAGTGGATGGAGAGAGATGGGCGACAATTGGTGCATATGCACCAGGGCATGAGAAAGAAATCACGAGAGGCAAGTGTTTTCGGAGCAGCAGAGAGAATGTGTAACTAGTTTTCATACACGAGGCCGGGTTATTGTGATGGGTGATTTGAATGCAAAGGTGAGTAATGTGAGTAATGTGGAAATGAGGGAAGAATTGGTGTACATGGGGTGTTCAGTGTTGTAAATGGAAATGGTGAAGATCTTGTAGGTTTATGTGATGAAAAAGGACTTTGATTGGGAATACCTAGTTTAAAAAGAGATATATACATAAGTATACGTACGTAAGTAGGAGAGATAACCAGAGAGCGTTATTGGATTACGTGTTAATTGATAGGCGTGCGAAAGAGAGACTTTTGGATTTTAATGTGCTGAGAGGTGAAATTGGAGGGATGTCTGATCATTATCTTGTGGAGGCGAAGGTGAAGATTTATAGAGGTTTGCAAAAAAGAAGAGAGAATGTTGGGGTGAAAAGAGTGGTGCGAGTAAGTAAGCAAGCTTGGGAAGGAGACTTGTGTAAGTACCACTAGAGACTGAGTACAGAATGGAAAAAGGTGAGAACAAAGGATTAAGGGGAGTGGGGGAGGCTTGGGATGTATTTCAGGAAGCAGTGATGGCTTGCGCAAAAGATGCTTCTGGCATGAGAAGCGTGGGAGGAGGGCAGATTAGAAAGGGTAGTGAATGGTGGGATGAAGAAGTAAGATTAATCGTGAAAGAGAGGAGAGAAGCATTTGGACGATTGTTGCAGAAAAATATGCAAGTGAGTGGGAGATGTATAAAAGAAAGAGGCAGGAGGTCAAGAGAAAGGTGCAAGTGGGAAAAACAAGGCAAATGAGAGTTGGGGTGAGAGAATATCATTAACTTTTATGGAGAATAAAAAGATATTTTACAAAAAGGTAAATAAAGTGCATAAGACAGGGAACAAATGGGAACTTTAACGAAGGGGGCTAATGGGGAGGTGATAACAATAGTGGTGATGTGAGAAGGAGATGGAGTGAGTATTTTCAAGGTTTTGTATGTGTTTGATGATAGAGGGGCAGATATAGGGTGTTTTGGTCGAGGTGGTGTGCAGAGTGAGAGGGTTAGGGAGAATGAATTGGTAAACAGAAAAGAGGTAGTAAAAGCTTTGCGGAAGATGAAAGCCGGCAAAGCAGCGTATTGGGATAGTATTGCAGTGGAATTCATTAATGAACAGAG